>NW_027187338.1:12887956-12889347 GCF_028583685.1 Petaurus breviceps papuanus | reverse complement strand
CTCTCTCTCTCTCTCTCTCTCTCTCTCTCTCTCTCTCTCTCTCCCTCCCTCCCTTTCTCCCTCCCTCCCTCCCTCCTTCCCTTCTTCCCTCCCTCTCTCCCTCCCTCCCCCCCCCTCCTTCTATATCTGAACATTTTTAAAGTCCTGCTGAGTCTACCTTGGAAACATGTCTCAAACACATCCCCTTGATACCCATCAATTGGGGAATGGCTAAGCAAGTTGTGGTATATGAATGTAACAGAACACTATTATGCTATAAGAAATGATGAGCAGACTTCTTAATAACCTGAAGAGACTTATGTGAACTGATGCTGAATGAGGGGAACAGAACCAGGAGAACATTGTACACCATTACAGACACATAGTATCTGTGATGACTGACTTTGATAGACTGGACTCTTCTCAGCAATGCAAGGTTCTAAGACAACTCTGAAAGGCTCATGATGGAAAACGCTATCCACATCCAGAGAAAGAATTAGTCTGAATGCAGATCGAAGCAAACTACTTGAACGCTCTCTTTTCTGTTTTTATTGGGTTTTGTTTCTTCTCTCTCATGGTTCATTCTGTTGGTTCTAATTCTTCTTTACAACTTGACTATTGTGAAAATGTGTTTAATGTGAAGGTATACATAGAACCTATATCGAATTGCATGCTGCCATGGGGGGGGAGGGGGGAGGAGATGGAGAGGGAGAAAATTCGGAACTCAAAAACTAGTGGAACTGAATGTTGTAAACTAAAAATAAATAAATTTAAAAGGAAAAAAAACCAACACAGCCCCTTCTCTCCTCTGATACCCGCACCCCCCTGGTTCAGGGGTTTATCACCTCATACCTGGACTATTCCAATAATGCCTGCCTCAGCCTCTCCCCATTCCAGGCTAGCCTCCATTCAGTTTTCCAATTGATCTTCTTAAAAGGGAAGTCTGCCTATGTCCCTCCCCTGTTCACTAAACTCCTGTGGCTCCAGGTAATCTCCAAGATCAAACAGAAAATCCTCTTTCTGGCATTCAATATACCCTCATCCCCTCCTCCCTTTCCAGTCTGATTACACCTTACTCCTTACTACCTGCTCTGTGATTCAGGTCCTCCTGCCTCCTGGGAACCATCTTGTAAAAGAGGCATTACCCAGTTCTGTTTGGCCCAGAACCAGATGGAAGCAATGGGTGGAAAGTACAGCCAGACAGAGTTCAGGTTAACATAAAGAATCCCTACCTAGCAGTTGGAGCTATCCAAAAGCGGAGTGAGCTGCCTTAGGAAGGACTGAGCTTCCCTTCAGTTGAGGACTTAAAGACTAGTTAGTTCCTTCTAGAAAATGCTGTAGGAAAGATTCTTAATCAGATATGAGGTAGATTACATGGATCTTATATTTAGAGCTGGAAGGAACCTCAGAGG
>NW_027187338.1:12849454-12882956 GCF_028583685.1 Petaurus breviceps papuanus | reverse complement strand
GGTCCCCGCCCCCTGCCAGCTGCGAGAGGAGCCTCTCCCCACCCCCCACCCCCAACTCCCTGCACGTAGCTAGCGTAGGCGCCAGCCCTAACAATGAGTCTTCTGTCAGTCCCGGTGTGTTCCGGTGGCAGGACCCAGGCTACCTGCGGAACCCCAGCCCCAAGGCCCCTTTTCCCTCCCCCTCTCCCCACATTCTCCTCTGTAGTCAAAGAATGACCGATTTGAGATGTGGAAACCTGTGTCAGCATCACACAGCCCTATGGCTTTCTAGCTATGTGACTAACCCTGAAATAGCCTTCCCTCTCTGATAGTTTCATCTGAAAATGAGGGGTTCAACTATGATCTTTAAGGCCCCCTCACAGCTGTAAATCTTGTGATTTCCACCTATATCAAGTCTCATACCCTTCTAACACAGCTCTTAGTCCACTCAGCTGTTCATTTGCCCCCTCAGACCTGCCCCTGCACCCTCACTCAGGTCCCCACAGACCTGGCCCTGCACCCCCACTCAGGTCCCCTCAGACCTGCCCCTGAACCCCCACTCAGGTCCCCTCAGACCTGCCCCTGCACCCCCACTCAGGTCCCCACAGAGCCAAGGGTAACTGCTCTCTTTCCCTTCGTGGGAACCCCAAGGACTCCCTGAGCTCAAACAATGTTTACACAAAGATTGGGGGGGGGGAACCAGGAAGGTGGCAATAATCTCACATGCAAACACAGATGGATACACAGACATCCATTCACACATACTTCCAGAAACAGACACCAATAAAGATCACAATAAACATGTTACGGTTTATAAAGCACATTCCTCATAACAAGCCTGGAAGGTATCTGGAGCCTGTATTTATCCCCATTTTACTCATAACGGAACTGAGAATCAAAGAAACCAATCCATTCACCCAGGGTCCAGGAATTCAAGTCAATACCTGAACCGGAGACTTGCATTTTTGTTGAATTCTTGAGGTCAGAACCAAAGAAGCTTACAGTTGGAAGGGGAATGGAAGAAACCATTTACACAGATATCTTCTTTTACTCTGCTTTGCTTTATTGAACTTTGAAGATTCTGGATTTTTTTTCCTCGTAAATTGAAGGTTTGTGGCAACCCTGCACCCAGCAAATCTATAGTTGCTGTTTTTCCAATAGCATGTGCTCACATCATGTCTTAATGTCATATTTTGGTAATTCTTGCAATATTTCAAACTTTTTCATTCTCATATCTATTATGGTGATCTGTGATTGGTGATCTTTGATGTTACTAATTTGGGGTACACCATGAGCTGCCCCCATATAAGATAGAGAACTTGATCAGTAAACATTGTGTGTATTCTGACTGCTCCACTGATCAGCTTTTTTCCATCTCTCTCCTCCTCCAGACTCTCTATTCCCTGAGACACAACAAAATTCAAATTAGGCCAATTAATAACCCTAAAACAGCCTGTAAGTGCTCAAGTGAAAGGAAGACTCAATCAATGAGCAAACTTCATTGTCGTCTAATTTTAAAAAATTGTGACAGCCACCCCAACCTTCAGCAGTCCCCACCCTGATCAGTCAGCACCCATCAACATCGAGGCCAGACCCTCCACCAGCAAAAAGATCACAACTTGCTGAAGGCTCAGATGATGGTTAGATTTATTTTAAGCAATAAAGCATTTTTAAAGTATTTTAAAGCATTATAAAATATTTTTAAATTAAGGTATATAGGCTGGCTTTTTAGACATAATACTATTGTACACTTAATAGACTACAACATAGTGTAAGCATAACTTTTATATGCAGAGAGAAGCCAAAAAAAAAAATTTGTGTGATTCATTTTATTAAACTATTTGCTTTATTGTGGTGGTCTGGAATCAAAGCCACAATATCTCCAAGGTATGCCTGTAATTGGAAGCAATACCTGAGTTATACAATAAGGCCTGTCCTCCAAGTTTTCAAGTGATGAGGAGCCTGGTATGTTTTTAGAGATCCCATTCCACTCGCCCCACTCGTGCACAGCTAACAGGAAGCTTTTTCCTTACGTCAATTCAAAATCTGCCATTCAGCACCTTCGTTTGCCCGTTGCTCCTCATTCTGCCTTCTGAAGCCAAGCAGAGCATGTCTAACCCTTTTTCCAAGGGTCACATAGCTCTCATGGGTACCAAAGCCTTCTCTTCTTCTGGCTGAATGGACCCAGTTCTTTAAATGAGCCATCAAAAGGAATTCTCTTCACTTGGACTAGGTCACCTCTGAGGTCATCCCTCCCAACTGCTCTAGGGCTAGGACCCTCTATGTTGTCTCAGTGTAATGTTTGTCAAGCTTTCTACTGATTATTATCTCATTTGATCCCCATAACAACTCTGGGAGGTGAGTGCTATTTTTTTTTTATAATTTGTTTATTTTAAGCATTCATTTTTAATTTTTTTAAAGAGTTCCAAATTCTCTCCCTTTCTCCCACCCCCTCCTTTGAGCCCTTTGAGAAGGCAAACAATATGATATCAGTTATACATATGAAGTCATGCAGAATATATTTCTGTATTAGCCATGTCACCAAAAAAAGGCAAGAAAATATAGAAAGTGAAAAACGTATGCTTCTATCTGCACTCAGTTCATCAGTTCTCTCTCTAGAGATGGATAGCATTTTCATCATGAGTCCTTTGGAATTGTCTTGGATCATTGCATTGATCACAATAGCTAAGTCTTTCACAGTACTGAATTGCTGTGATAGTGTATCTCCTGGTTCTGCTCACATCACTTTGCATCAGTTCATATAAGGCTTCCCAGTTGTTTTATTTCTGAAACCATCCCTCTCATCATTTCTTATAGTATAATAGTATTGCACAATCATATACCACGACTTGTTCAGTCATCCCCCAATTAATGGGCATCCTTTAAATGTCCAATTCTTTGCCACCACACACACACACAAAAAGCAGCTATAAATATTTTTGTATGTATAGGTCCTTTTTTATCTCTTTGGGATACAGACCTAGTAGTGGTATTGTTGGGCCAAAGGGTATGCAGTTTTATAGGCCTTTGGGCATAGTTCCAAATTGTTCTCCAGAATAATGAGATCAGTTCACAGCTCTATGCACAGTATAGTAGTGAACCTATTTTAGGTCGGTGCTACTGTTATAATCCCATTTTAAACTAAAGGAAAGTGAGACTAAGCAAGATTAAGTCATATTCCTAGGATGTGTGTTGAGGTGAGATTCAAACTTTGGTCTTCCTTGTTTCTAAGTCCTGCACCCCTCAAGTTGCTTGCCAATTAAGCAGTCAGACTTTACAAAAGTTCTACTGGGATGGATGTTTCCTCAGGACATGGAGGTGATCCTGTGTCCTTGAAGGCATTTCTAGTAGAGTGCAAATTTAGGTTGCTTCCTATGTACTTGAACTTGGGCTTCAAACATGTCTGCTCTCCAAGGTCCAGCCTAGCTAACTGAAGAAGCTTGAAACTACAAAGTGTGAAAGGTAGTATAGTATAACATATAGAATGCTGACCTTGGGGTCAGGAAAACTTGGGTTCAAATCTCCCCTCTGATACCAATAAGTCACTTAAACTTAACTTCTCTCAGTCTCAGTTTCCTCATCTGCAAAATGGGGATTAAAATGACAGGGCCTCACATTGACTTCTTGCCTGCTTGCCCAGGGAGCTTGACACATCTCATCTGCATTAAAAACACTTTTAGAACTTTAGAGTGCTATATAAATATCAATTATGAATCTCAAGTGATGAATTATGAGACCACTATAGCCCATTTGCCAGATAAAAATGCAAAGTTTAAAAAAATCCCAAAAGGCTTCAGTCCTTTTCTGAACATATCAACTAAAGATATTAGTATTATTGTTGAGGTTTAGGGTTCAGGGGTGCTTGAGACCCCAAAATACCAACACTCCAAGTCCTGCCAAATAAATTCTACTCAAGTCTTCTCTCAGCCAAAGTAAAGCAAAGTTTATTAAAGATTTGCCATAGACTGAAGGAGCTTAAGTATCTGTGACCCTTGTATTGGACAAACAGGCTAGAATAATCTGACACAGACTGAGTCAGTGCTAGATTGAATTCTCAGACCTGTCATGGAGATAAGATGGATCTTAAATACAGAAAGATTGTGGGAGGATCTAGGGGTGGTCTAGAGGAGGAGTCTGGGAGGCTCTTGAGGAATCTAAGGAGGATCTTAAGGGGGGAAAGTCAGATTCCAGTAATGAGATTAAGGGTGGGAAATAGTTAAAGGCTACCTGGAGATGACAGACAGTGGAGGGCTAGGCTAGTTTAAGGGTAACAAACTTGGGTATAGATATTTTGATACGATCAAGGGTAAAAGTAGCCCAACAATGGAGGGCTAGGTTAGGTTAAGAGTAACTGAGATTTCATCCTAGATAATGAAAGACTTATGGTCTCAGGTAAATGCCTCATCAAGTGGGAAGAATCAAGGAGAGTTCAAGACCACCTTAAAGGGAAACTCAGTTAACAAGTCAACATCTGTTACAGAGACCATAGGACCCTACATATAGAACTAGAATGGACCTCAGAGGCCACCTACACCAATCCCTTTATTTTACAGATGAGGAAACAGAAGCCTAGGAACTTGCCTTTGGCTATGCTACTTCCCCTACCATACTGGACCATCACCAGTCCTCTTAACTTTTGTCTCACCACTGGACTCCAATGACCCTGGAGAGGGTGAGGCTGATGACTGTGTGCAGCTTGGCCTTACTTAAATCCAATTCACTCACAAGTCAAGACATCACATTGTTGATGAAGTCATTGGTATTCTTGAAGAATGAAGCTATGAACAACAATCTGTGAGTAATAGTAGCTGCTGTCTGGGGATTCTCCTCCTTCTTACTTCATCACATGTGGTCCCTCTGTCCACATGGGGAATCATACCCTTACCTGTGAGTGCTTTCTCCAAAAGAATATAATTTTTAGTTTTTATATCACTGTTTCTTTTCTCAAAAAGCTAGGACAAATATCTCTTTGTCTTATGCGGTTTTCATGTATGATTCCTTGAAATATAGCACTGAAAAATACACTTTGAAAAAGCCCACTGGGATTCAAATGGAGCTACTTGACTAGACCTTTAAATCCAAATCACTCTGGATTTCATTAAATGGCCAATAATAGTTTCCCAGCCCAAGCTTCTCTTTTCCATTGTTTGGATTTTGATAGCTAAGAGTAAGGGCAAGTAGCAATTGTTTTCTGTTCTGATTAGAAACTTTGACGGTCTTCTACTCCCAGATTGACTCTTTGGTGATGGCAAACAAAGCCATTTTCTGTCTAAATTCTTACTAGCCCTTGACCATTGAATTGGTGTTGCCACAGACAAACTAAGACCCAGGAAAGAGTTCAGCTTAAAAAGGCCAAGGTCACCCACTACATCCTGGACCATTGTCGATTGTCTTGACTTTTGTCTTGCCACTGAACCCTGGTGATTCTGGAGGAGACAGCGAGACTGACAGCTTTGTACAGCCCTGGCTCACTCAAATCCAGTTCACTCGCAAGTCAAGACACTATCCTTGTGATGTTATTGGTCCTCTTCAAGAAAAGAAGGATAAATGACAATTGGCTACCATAGCACAACCTTCCACTGTCATGAACTGAACACAAATATGAACCCTTATTTATACGTTGTCTCCTTCCTAACTAAAATATAAATTCCTGGGGGCCGGGGTCAAGATGGCACAGTAGAAGCAGTTCCTCCAAGTGACTCTGGCTCCCACATTTCCCAATTCATGTAAAAGGGGACTCTAAACAAACTTTGGAGCTGCAGAACCCACAAAATGACACAGAGAAGCTAACCTCCTGCTGAGGACAGCCTGGCAGGCCGGCAGGAATCAGCCAGCTCAGCGCTCTAGGTGACAAGCCCAGGCCCAGGCCCAGGCCCATGTGTGCCGGATGTTTTAGCCCCAGGGTGGGCCTGACCAGCCGCTGGCCAGAGGCACTCCAGATCAGCAGCAGCTGTGGCCATTTCCAGAATTATCAACACATAGATGCTAAAGACAAAGTGAGAGGTCAGTGCAGTCTGGACTTTGGGACCAGTAGTTGGGAGAGTGTGGGCTTTTGCCCCCAGGGCGAGAAGTCGCTGAGATGCCTTGGCATAACTCCTGGCCTGCAGAGTGTAGGGGGACCAAGCAACCAGTCTGAGGGGTAATCGCTCTTGCTTTAACCTGCTTGGATCTGGATTACAGTCTAGGGTGGAGGTCCAGCTTGCTAGAGCATGTGGAGACCTCAGAAAGGGCACCCATCTAATACCTCCAGCAGCTGAGAAAATCACAGCGTTTGGGATGAAAGCACCCCTGTCTGGTGGCAAAAAGCCCAGGGGTCAAGTAATTGAATGGCAACATGACCAGGCAAAGGAAACAAAGCAAACAGAAGAACTCAACCTTAGACTCCTATTTTGGGGACAAAAAGGAGCAAATATGGAACAGGAGGAAGACAGTGAAGTCAGAACTCCTCAGCTGCCAGAGGTAAGACATGGAGATGGCTGGCTGTGCAGGCGTCTCAGCAGCTTCTCACCCCGGAGGCAAAAGCCACGCACTCCCACTTACTGGGTCCCAAAGTCCAGACTGCACTGACCTCTCACTTTGTCCTTCACATCTATGTGTTGATAAATCTGGAAACAGCCACAGCTGCTACTGATCTGGAGTGCCTCTGGCCAGCGGCTGGTCAGGCCCACCCTGGGGCTACAGCCTTGGTGTGGGGCTGGGCTCGGCTCCCAGAGCACTGGGCTGGCCGATTCCTGCTGGGCTGTCCTCAGTGGGAGATTAGCTTCTCTGTGTCATTTTGTGGGTTTTGTAGCTCCAAAGTTTGTTTAGAGTCCCCTTTTTACATGGATTGGAGAAGGTGGAAGTCTGAGCAGCAGGGAGGTCATGTTTCTACTCCACCATCTTAACTCCGCCCCCCCAAGCACCCACTTTTGAAAAGGGATGGGATCAAAGTAGAGAATAGAACAAGTGGGAGGTGGGATAGGAGGTGGGATAGAAGGGAGGGAAATATAGTCAGTCTTTTACAATATATCTACTATGTTAATATTTTGCATTAGCTACACATGTACAACCTATAATGAACTACTTATCTTCCCAGTGAGGGTGGGTGACAAGGGAGGAAGGGAATGAATCTGGAATTCAAAGTTTTAAAATCAAATGTTTAAATATATATATATTATTATTATTATTAATACTATTTTACACGTAATTGGGAAATAAGATATACAGGCACTGGGGCAAAGAGATCCACCATGCCCTACTGGAAAAGTCAAAAGGGGTATGGGAGAAAATATGGGAGAGAGCAGATTGGAGGAGGGGATATCCTGTGGGATTGCTATTTTGGGGTGGTGGGTAGGGGAAAAATGGGGAGAAAGTTCATAACTCAAAATCTGGTGGAAATTAATGATGTAAATCAGAAGTTAATAAAGCATTTGGAAAAAAAAAGAATATAAATTCCTGAGGAGTAGGAAATGCTTCATGTTCACACTTCTTCAGTACTTATCAATGCTTTGCATATAGTAAGTACTTAAAATAAATGTCTTTCCACTCTATTCCATTAAATGTCAGCAATGGAACTAGAACTCAGGTCCTCTTGGTTTCAGATCTTAATGAAGAATAGACAAATACTATTATAAGGGTGAAATTTGCAATTGTTCCCATGAAACTTCACCCAGGTACTTTGAAATAAGAATTCATCTAAATTGAATCAATCAACATTTATTAAGTATTTACTATATGCCAGATAATCAGTCAGAAATGTAAGTTAGATGGTAACAAAACCTGAACATCTCCTACATTTCAACTAGAAATACAGGAATCAGATTAGTTAAGAGACTTGGTCATTAGTCTTCTAATAAAAACAGCAAACCAATCCAGAACCTGGAAGGATTACCCTGGAAACTTAGTGGTAGAAAACTCTAACCAAGGTGCTGAGATGGAAATTCTTTGGGGGGAAGAAAATATCTCATATCTCCTCCCCAGAAGAGAACCTTATAAACTTCAAAAGTCTGGAATATTTGGACTTTTCATCAGCATCCTGGCAGCATCGCCCTGCAGCAACAGTTGGTTGCAGTATCTGCATCCAGAGTGAAAGACAGACTGGATGGGATGAGAAAAGACAGATTCAGGACTCTACAAGGAGCCCAGCAGAGAAGCTACTGTATGCCTATGGAGAATTTCATGAGTAACTGTGATAGTAATGGCAATTAAAGATTCCCCTGTATTGGCTTGGTTTTCAAACTGATTGTGTTAAAACCCAGAGCTTGTTAATCCCACCTGTGGGATGGACTTGTTGATGTGAAAAGAGAGTCCTGAACTGGGAGGAGCTGGTGACGTAGATTTGGAGAGACAAGAGAGAGGCAGAAGAACTTTTTTTGGAAGCAGCACCTCGTGGAGAGAGAGAGACCAAGAAAATTGCTGGTGGCCGCTTTGAATTGCCCTGGACTTTTGAGACCTGCCCCCTGAGCTGCCAAGGACTGAGGAGACATGGCTGTTTTGCTGGTACTTTGTCTGTCTGTTTTGATGTTGTTTTGCCAGATTTGTCCACTGGTGAAAGACAGTTCTGTTGAAGAAGTCCTGGAACCTGGCTGTTCGCTAAGAAGCCCTGAGACTGTCCTGCAGACAGAGAGTGAATACTGTCCACTGGTGAAGGACAGTGCTGTTGTTGCAGGGGTCTGGAGACTGTCCTGCAGACAGAGTGAATACTGTCCACTGGTGAAGGACAGTGCTGTTGTTGCAGGGGTCTGGGAACCTTTCTGTTGGTTCAGAAGCCCTGAAGAAGGATTTTCTTGTTATATGTTTACAGAAATCCTGGGAGAGGGCTTTGCTAATGTGTTCAGGGGTTCTAGGACTGTTCTACAGACAGAGGATGAATTAATGAAGGGACTGGCAACGTATCTTGTGGCCTTGCTAAGCCTTGTCTCCCCAGGAACTAAGATTGCTGAGAACTTGCCTCCTGTCAAGATGAAGAAAAGACCTCCATTTAGGTATTAAGTGCTGTGTTTAAACTTGATGTAATTCTGGGGTAGATTCAATTGAGATCCAGGGGTGGGGAACTTTTGACCTTTTTGTGCTCTGTGATTGACAAATAAAGGTATAGCCTAGGGGTGGAGAAGTATTTAGACCAGGGACTTTGTAATTGATTGAATGATTGGAAGGTCCTGGGGTGGGGTAGTCCTTGGAGATTATTTAATCACATTTAGTAAATGCTGTATTTGGAATGATGTCATGTTTTGATCTTCTCTGTTCTTGGTTGGTCACTGAATAAAATGGAGAGCACCTATGCTGGTATTCTGAACCTTGGGAAGTTGCCTTTCTTTTGGCATTACAGTACAGTAACCCACAGAGGGCAGAAAAAGACTTCTAACAACTAGGGACTGTGCAGCTACCCCTTTGCCACACGTTCTAGGCTTGAACTCACTTTCCCCTAGACTATATATACTAGTGGGAGAGTATTACAGGGGTTTGGGGGACAGTGAAAGTGGAGGATATATTGTACCAATAGTTGTTTTTTTTTAACTATTGACCTTAGTAAATATCCCTTTCTCAAAGTTAACAAAGTCTGATTGACCAATTGATATCACTGAGAATCAAGGTGGGGAAGCACACTAGTGGGGGCTCATGAGCTACAGCATAACAGGGCTATCTCCCAATCCCTCAGCATTCCCTAGAATGGGAATCCACCCAAGAGTGGGAGTTCAACCACCCTTTGGGGAGCCAGCCTGCCAGTGTGAATAGAGGTTGGAGACTTTCTTTAATGGTAGAGGTTCTTAACCTCAGCTCTATAGAGATGAGTCTATAGAGGGTCCATGAGTAGATTTCAGGGAATCCATGAACTTGGGTGGGGAAGGGGGAATGGCATCTTTCTTTATTTTTGCTAACTTCTAACTAAAATAGAGCATTTTATTTAATTATTTTAAAAATATGATTATAAGAAGGGGTCCAAGGACTTCACCAGACTACAAGAGGGGTCCAGGATTGGGGAGGGAAAAACTAGTTTAAAAACCCCTGCTTTAGTATATATGATACATTATGGAAAATTTAGAGAGTTCCTCCAAGACAAATGAAAACATAACTTTCACACTTGGTGACTTCCATGTAAGGGCAGATACAGTAAAGAAGGATGGTGACAATTACATTGGAAAATATGGATTTGGATTCAGAAGTGAAAGAGGTGAAAGATTTCTAGATGTAGCCTGGAGCTAAATCTATAGAAGGAATACTGACACAACTTTAAAAGGGAAATCAGCAGGTATTAGAGATCAGGAACAACTTCACATATACACCCAAGATGTAATTGAGTCAATCTGAAAAGACAGGAAATGACCAAGTCATTTCAGAATGATCTGTCTGTGTGTAGTCAGAATGTCAATTGTTTAGGGTAAAGTTCAGGATCAACACCCAATTAGGCAGATAAAGATAAGACAGACCTGGGTGTTATTACCGTAGGTCCCCATAAAGATAAGACAGACCTGGGTGTTATTATCGTAGCTCCAACTTGAACTGTTTAAGTGAGGTACTGATTCTGAAAAGTCATAAGTGAGCAGAAGACATTCACTCCAAAGACTTGTTTCTTAGACTAGAGGTCATCTCTTATGGGGTACAGGTTCTGGGAAACCCCTTGAACTCTGATTGAATCTTCCCATTTGTTGAGGCATTTGCCTGAGGCCATAAGCCTTTCATTATAGCTAGGCCCAAATCTTTGCTACTCTTAACCTAGCTTAGCCCTCCATTGTCCAGTTACTTCTCACCCATGATCCTATCAAAATATCTATACCCAAGTCTGTTACCCTTAAACAAGCCTACCCCTCCATTGTCTGTCATCTCCAGGTAGCCTTCAGCTATTTCCCATCCTTAATCTCATTAATGGAGTCTGACCTCAGTCCCCACAAGATACTTCTTAGATTCCTGCTCAAGATCCTCCCCAAACTCCTTCTCTAGAACACCCCTAGATCTGTCCCACAATCTGTATATAAGATGCATTTTGCCTCCATGAAGCTGCTGTGAATTCAATCTAGTGCAGGCTCAGTCTGTGTCAGATTATTCTGGCTTGCTTGTCCAATACAAGTGTCACAGATACTTAAGCTCCTTAAGAGTCTACCCATTGGGGGCAGAGCCAAGATGGCATAGTAAAAGCATGAACTTGGCATGAGCTCCTGCTCCAGCCACTTCCAATACCTGTAAAAAAAAAATTTGACTCAAAACAAATTCTAGAGCTACAGAACCCACAAAGTGACAGAGAGAAACAAATATCCCACTGAAGCCAGCCTGGCAGGCTATCATACCAGACTGGGAGCCAAACACAGTCCCACGTGAGCCATGTGGTTGTGACCCCAGGGCAGCCCTGACCAGCAGCCCAGACCAGCTGAAGCAGACTACAGGAGAGTGAATTACCAGCAGCTGTGGCAGTTTCCAGACTTCTCAACCCATAAAGAGTTGAGAAGAAAACCAAAAAAGCCTAAGAGAAAGTAAAAGGTCAGTGTGCAACACTGTTGGAACTGGGTGACTAAAGAGCATGGTCGGGCCCTGCCCCTGGGGGCAAGAGGTGACAGAGGTACTGCAGCTGCAGCTGCTGCCTCATGGCTGCCTCCAGAGCTCCTGGCCTGCAGATCATAGGGGGATCAAGTGACCAGTCAGAGGGTAATCACTCTTGCTTTGACCTGCTTGGATCTGGGTCACAGTCTTGGGTGGTGGTCCTGGGGTGTCTGGTTAGTGTGCCAGAGCTTGTGGGGGCTGTAGAGAGGGCGCCCTCCTCATAGCTCTGGTAGCTACAAAAACCCCAGCAATTTGGGACACAGCTGTCTTCACTCTGGAAGCAGAGATCTACCATGGCAAAGAGCTCAAAAGTCAAGTAATTGGCTGGCAAGATGAGCAAGCATAGGAAGTACAAACAGACCATAGAATCCTTTTTTGGGGAGAAAAAGGATCAAAACGTGGAACCAGAAGAAGTCAACAAGTCAAAACTCCTGCATCAAAAGCTTCCAAGAAAAATATTAACTGGTTACAAGTCATGCAGGAGCTCAAGAAGGATTTTGAAAATCAAGTAAGAGAAGTGAAGGAAAAATTGGGAAGAGAAATGAGAATGATGCAAGAAAATCAGGAAAAGTGAGTCAACAGCCTGCTAAAGGAAACCCCAAAAAAATACTGAAGAAAATAACACCTTAAAAAATAGACTAACTCAAAAGGCAAAAGAGGCCCAAAAACCCAGTGAGGAGAAGAATGCCTTAAAAAATCAAATTGGCCAGATGGAAAAGGAATTTCAAAAACTCACTGAAGAGAATAACTGCTTCAAAATTTGATTGGAGCAGTTGGAAGCTAAGAACATTATGAGAAATCAAGATACTATTGAAAGAAATCCAAACAAATGAAAAAAAAATAGAATGCAATGTGAAATGTCTCATTGGAAAAACCACTGACATGGAAAATAGATCCAGGAGAGATCATTTTTAAGTTATTGGACTACCTAAAAACCATGATAAAAAAAAAAGAAACTAGATACCATCTTTCAAGAAATTCTCAAGGAAAATTGCCCTCATATTCTAGAACCAGAGGATAAAATAGAAATTGAAAGAATTCACCAATCACTCTTTAAAAAGATCCCAAAAAGAAAACTCCTAGGAATATTAAAATTCCAGAGTTCCCAAGTCAAGGAGAAAATACTGCAAGCTGTCAGGAAGAAACAATTTGAGTATTTTGGAAACATAATCAAGATAACACAAGATCTAGCAGCTTCTGTATTAAGGGATCAAAGGACTTGGAATATGATATGCTGGAGGTCAAAGGAGCTAGTATTAAAACCAAGAATCACCTACTCAGCAAAACTGAGTATAATGCTTCAGGGGAAAATATGTTCATTCCTTGAAATAGAGGATTTTCAAGCATTCTTGATGAAAAAACCAGAGCTAAACAGAAGATATTTCTTCTAAATACAAGAAGAAAGAGAATCATGAGAAGGTAAACAGGAAAAAGAAATCATAAGGAACTTATTAAGGTTGAACTATTTACATTCCTACATGGAAAAACAATAATTGTAACTCATGGGACTTTTCTCAGTATGTGGTTAGTTGAAGGGAATATGTGTGTGTGTGTGTGTGTGTGTGTGTGTATATATATATGTATATAAATATATGTATGTATAAAAGGGTGTATGTGGCTCTCCATTGTCCATCTACTTCCCACCCTTGATCCTATCAAGACATGTATACCCAAATCTGTTACCCTTAAACTAACATAGCCCTCCACTGTCTGTCATCTCCAGGTAGCCTTCAGCTATTTCCCACCCTTAATCTCATTACTGGAGTCTGACCTCCCCCCTCAAGATACTCCTTAGATTCCTCAAGACCCTTCCCAAACCCCTTCTAGACCACCCCTAGATCCTCCCACAGTCTTTCTGTATTTAAGATCCATCTTACCTCCATGACAGGTCTGAGAATTCAATCTAGCACAGACTGAGTCAGATTATTCTGGCCTGTTTGTCCAATACAAGTGTCACAGATACTTAAGCTCCTTCAGAGTCTACCCATTATGGCAAATCTTTAACAAATTTTCTTTTACTCACTATGCTGGCCCCTTCATCCCATGGGTGAATTCTTCCTGGAGCCTCCATTTTGGGGAGAAGCCTAGGGGAATAGCCAAACTCTATTTCCTTTCTGTCTTTTCTTCTAACTTTTGGGATTTTGACACCACTCTAAACAAGGACTTTTCCCTTCTCCCTCTGCCTTTTTCATGTTCCATTAGAGTATAAGCTCCTTGAGGGCAGAGACTGTCATTTTGCTTGTATTTGTATCCTCAGTGCTTGATAAAGCCCAGGAATATGATAAATGTTTAATAAAATGTTTTTGGCCTTGCCTGGCCTTGCCTACAGTATTTCCTTGATTTATCACTCTAGTTTAATGATAGCAAATTAAAAATGAGTTTAGTCTAACAAAATTATTTTTGATGAATACATATTGGCTTGTATTCATTACCTCTTGCCTTCCTATTCCACCAGGCTATCTTTCTACAAGCAAAATCCATGCATGAACATTTAGAGACACTCAGTTATAGATATGTGAGCATACAAGTCCAAACACACCTCTGGGAGACATATATAGACACACACACACAACATAACCCCTCTGGGATCACACTTACTATGTGACCTTAGACAAGTCCCTTCCCTTCCCTAGGCTTCAGTGTCCCCATCTAAACAAAGGAAGACTTGGACTGGTCTCTGAAGCCTCTTCCCAGCTCTGACAGTCTGTGCCTTATCCTGGCTCAAGAAAGGGTTAAGGGTCTAGCAGCCAGTTCCCACCAAGCCCTATCCATGCCCCATCACACACTGTTCAGCATTTTGTCATTTCAAACTGGGAAGAGCAGGCAAGAATAAGAAATTAATTTAGAGGGAAGGCTTAACCTAGTGCAGTCCTTATACAGACAGCTATGAGGTTCAACTTTCTAACCAGTGACCCTCCCTCACTGACTGCAGACCAATCATTTTAACCAGTAGAGATCCATGGAAATACCTGGATGTGTACACTTGGCATAAAGGACTAAATAAGGGCTGAGGAGCTAGGAGCTAGATGGCAGAGGAAAGTGGAGGAACAAGGCAGGGCTTTTGCTGACTACAAATCACAGAGAATGTAATATAATAGCCAAAGAATGGGAGGGTAGGAGCCTTGAGTGGGAAACTACAACGTGGAGATTAGCAGTAGTTCAGGGGTTGAGGTCTAGATTCTGGATGCTGAGGGCTGATGATTAGAGAGCAGGAAATCAAGGGGGCCCAGAGGAGAAAAAACAGTGGACTGGTAGCTGGTATGGATAGTTATTGCCTCTGATCACCTCCCCAGGTAGCAGACCCATCTAGGCTAAATCCCTACTAGAGGCAGAAACAGTATGGAGCTGAAGCTTGGCCTCCCAGGATTGTAAAACTTTTTACCCAAGCACCCTTACCCAAACTTGGCTTGGGCCATTCCTGAAGATGTAGGGGTCTGGAAAGGGCAAGTGTTCCAGAGACAGAAGGAAATCTATAGTGATGATTTGGGGAATGTTTTTGTCACCAGGATAAGAATTCAAGGAAGTCTTCCTTTGACTTCCCCCTTGAAGCTCCTCTACTCCCCCTCACTGTATCCATCACTCTCTCCACTCTGCTTTCTAGGCTCCCTGCCATTTTCATGTAGCTCTTTCCTGATGAGAAGCTTTGTCTCTCTGGAGGACTAGGAAGCCTACTGGGGTGTGCACTAAATCTCAGGATTCACTTAAAACCCCTTCCCCCCCCCCCCACAACTTCTTAGGAACTCCTGCTTTCTCCGGGAACTGGTCCAGGTCCAAACAACCTTGCCCTTGACTCCAGGAGTTTCACCTCTTTCTGGATTTTCAGTTATTGAAATCCTTCCTGAAGTCCCAAGTCCCTATGACTTCAGGGCTGTAGAAACTCAGGGTCATAAGTACTTCAGACAATATCTAGTCTCCCTCTTCATTTTACAGATGAGCAAACTATATATGTCTATATAAAGAGAGGTGGTAAGATCCTTGAAGGCAGGTACTGTTTTTTGCCTTTGTTTGTATCCCCAGTGCCTAGCCAATGCCTAGCACAGAATGGGAGTTAAGGTGAAAGAGAGTGTGTGTCATGCTGTCATCTCAAATGAATTCATTCAGGCTGTCTACAAATCAAGTAAAGGCATTTATTTGAGATAATTTGTCCATCAGTCCTTTCTCCTTAAGGAGACAGCAGCCCCTAAAGGGAGGCAGCTCCTTAAGAGAGATGGCTACATTAAGGGAGATGGCCAGTTATCCAGGAGAAGCTAGGGATTATTTTATTTTTAAAGCAATCAGGATTAAGTAACTTGATCAAGGTTACACAGCCAGGTGTTTCTGAGTGGTGCTAAGTGTCTGAGCCTGGGATTGGATCTCCAGGTCATCCCAACACTGGAGCCGGTGCTCTTACTCGCTGTGCTACCTGGCTGCCCCTGAAGCTAGGGATTATAATAGAGGAAATGTGCCCTGTGGGCTGGGAGGTGAGGTCATTTGAGATATGCAGGCAAGGGGGGCATGGTAGCTCAGAGTCTTTGTTTCATTGTCCAGCCCATTTGCCCTGGGCAGAGAGCAAATGTTAATCTCATCATCTCCAGAAAGTTTCTGCTAATCTCATCATCTCCCACCTCAAGAAGTAGGTACCTGTTGAGGTTTAGGGGTGCTCAAGACCCCAAAATACCAACACTCTGAGTCCTGCCAAATAAATTTTACTCAAGTCTTCTCTCAGCCAAAGTAAAGCAAAGTTTATTAAAGATTCACCATAATGGGTAGACTCTGAAGGAGCCTAAGTATCTCTGATGCTTGTATTAGACAAGCAGGCCAGAACAATCTGACAGTCTGTGCTAGATTGAATTCTCAGCAGCCTCATGGAGGCAAGATGGATCTTAAATACAGAAAGACTGTGGGAGGATCTAGGGGTGGTCTAGGAGGGGTTTGGGGAGGATCTTGAGGGGACTGAGGTCAGACTCCATTAATGAGATTAAGGGTGGGAAATAGCTGAAGGCTACCTGGAGATGACAGACAATGGAGGGCTAGGCTAGTTTAAGGGTAACAGATTTGTTGTATAGATATTTTGATAGGATCAAGGGTGAGGAGTAGCTGGACAATGGAGGGCTAGGCTAGGTTAAGAGTACCAAAGATTTGGTTCTAGCTCTAATGAAAGGCTTATGATCTCAGGCAAATGCCTCATCAAGTGGGAAGATTCAATCAGAGTTCAAGGGGTTTTCCAGAGCCTGGACCCCATCACCTGACATTCACCTGGGGTATCTGGCCCACCCAAGCCCACCTCCATTACTTAATGAGCTTACTTGCCACTCCTTAATCCCATCCCAATTTTCCCACAGTCTTTCTGCATAAAAGTATTGATCTTGACCCATTAAATTGCTCAGATTCTTAAAATCTGACCCACTTATATTGGTATCACAAACAGCAAACTCACTAGGAGTCTGCCCCGCTTGTATTGGTGTTACAGTAAACTTGCTACTTGGACTGAAAGAAGGCTTGACTGGTCTAATTCTTTCGAGGCAGACCCCCAACCTGTACCCTTGCATTTCAGGGTTTCCAACAATGCCAAACCACAAAAAAGATCTAGAGGACCTCAGAGGGCACCTGGTCCAACCTCCCAATTTCACAAATAAGAAAAACAAGTCCTAGGAATGTTAAGTAAATTGCCCAAAGTCACACAGGTAGAAAGCATCAGAGGCAACATCTGAACCAGGTCCTCTGTTGTTGAGCCTATGTTTTTCCCACCATGCCATGCAGTATGTACACATTCAGAAATAATTCACCAGGACACGGGGATTGGAAATAAATATGGAAGCCAGTATTTTTATTGACTAATTATGCTTGGACAAACTGTACAAAACTCAACAAACTCATTCAATCTCCTGCAGGGTAAAATTCCTCGAAACTCTTTAGCAAAACAATTTTAAAAGAGTAGCAGAGACTGATGATACATGTAACCTCACACTTCAGAAGTTTGTTAAAAGAAAGGAAGGGTGTGTGCATTTAAGTTTTAGTTAATTCCCTACCAACATTGTCTATTGTTTTTGACTACAAGTTTTGTTATCTTTCTAGTTGTCTTCACGTAAAGGAGATTGTGGGCTGCATTAAGATACTCACAGTTTCCAGGAACAGGGAGGTGACAGAATCTCTGTACTCTGCCTTCTTCGGACCTCCTCTGGGGCATTATGTTCTCTTCTAGGAACTAGAATCTGGTAAGGACATTGTTAAGCTGGAGGCTGTCCAGAGGTGGGCAACTAAGATGGAAATGGGTCTTGAGTCCATGGTGCATGAGGATTGGTTGAAGGAACTTGGGGTGTTTAGCCTGAAGAAAAGAAGACTTGGGAAGAACAAAATAGCTATCTCCAAGCATTTGAAGGGCTGTGATGGAGAAAAGAGATTAGGCTAACTTTGGCCCTAGAGGGCAAAACCAGGAGCAATAAGGAGAAGTTGCCAAGAAGCAAATTAAGGCTTGATTGAAGGGGGGGGGGGGGGGAAGAAGGGGGGGAAGGGAACTTCCAACCAATCAGAGGTGTTCAAAAATAGAGTGGGGGATCCTGGGAGATAACTTCCTTCTCATTGGGGAGTCTTCAAGCAAAGAATGAATGGTCACTTATTGAATGTGTTGTAAAAGAGATTCTTTGGGGAAATGGATTGAATTAGATAGCCCTGGGGTGCAAACTGATTCTAAAATTCCATAATTAAAATATAGTCATGCTCAGATAATTCTATTTTGGTCCTGCTTTTTTTACTCTATATCACTTAATTTGTCTTCCTACAATTCCTCTAATCCGTCATATTTGTCCTTCTTTATGGGATAGAAATATTCCATGATAGTCATTAATCACAATTTCTTCAGCCACTCCCTAGTAATTAAACACTCAGATTGTTTCCAATTATTTTGCTATTATAAATAGTGCTAGTTATCAATAATATCATTGGGGAGGGATGTAGACCCAAAAGCTTATTGGATTTCTGGGTCAAAGGATATGAATAATTTTATGACTTTTCTTACATAATTCCAAATCATTTCCCAAAATATTTAAATCAATTCACACCTCTGCCAGCATTGGATTGGTGTCCTTGTTTCCCTATAACCCTGCCAGCATTTAATTTTTCATCTCTGCCAGTTTGATATGTGTCAAGTGATCTTAGAGTTGTCTAAATTTGCATTTTTCTGCTTAAGTGATCTTGAAAAATTGGGGGGGGGGAGGTAGGGGAGGTTGCTAACATCTTGCTTTGCTCCTTTTCTTTTTTAGTTGTTATTACAAAGTGTTTTCATTTCCTTTGATCTTTCATGACAAACCAGTGGTCTAATATTTCTTTTGAAAAATGTGCATATCATATCCTAGCAATACCGCTACTAGGTCTGTATCCCCAAAGAGATAAAAAAAAAAAAAAGGAAAAGGATCTATGTGTACAAAAATATAGCAGTTCTTTTCTGGGGGCAAAGAATTAGAAATTGAGAGGATGCCCATCAATTGGGGGATGGCTGAACAAATTGTGGTATGTGATTATGATGGAATATTACTGTATTATAAGAAATGGTGAGCAAGATACTCTCAAGAAAACCTGGAAAGGCTTACATGGGCTGATGCAAAGTGAAATGCACTGTGTACAAAGTAACAGTAATATTGTAAGAGGATCAGCTGTGAATGACTTAGTTATTCTCAGTAATGCAACAATCCAAGACAACTGAAGGAATTGTGATGAGAAATGCTGCCCATCCCCAAAGAAAGAAATGATGATGTCTGAATCATACTTTTTTTAAAAACTTTATTTTTCTTGAGTTTTTCTAGGTTTTTCTGTCCATGTTTTCTTTCACAATATGACTATTATGGATATGTTTTGCATGACTACACACTTATAACCTAAAAAAGAAAAAAAAAGAAAATTACGCATATCCTGTGACCAATATCAGTAGGAAAGCACCTAGATGTTCTAAATTACTCTGTCTACATTTCCCTCAGCTAGGTCACAAGAATCCAATTCTTTCGTGATTGATAGAAAAGATTAGAATCTCCTGTATCCAATTTTTTTTTTGAAGGCTGATTTGAGCTACTTCTTTTTTTTTTTTTTCCCAAATGCTTTATTAACTTCTGGTTTACTTCATTCATTTCGTCCAGATTTTGAGTTACAAATTTTCTCCCCATTTTTCCCCTACATACCTCCCCAAAATAGTGGTCCCCCTTCTCTTATTTCCCAATTATGTGTAAAATAGTATTGATAATATATATATATATATATATATTTTTTTTTTTTTTAAACATTTGGTTTTAAAACTTTGAATTCCAGATTCATTCCCTTCTTCCCTTGTCACCCACCCTTACTGGGAAGATAAGCAATTCAATATAGGTTGTACATATGTAGCTAATGTAAAACATTACCATAGCAGATATATTATAGAAGCCTGATTATATTTCCCTCCCTACTATCCCATCTCCAACTTGATCTATTCTCTACTTTGGTCCTGTCCCTTTTCAAAAGTATGTGCTTCCAACTTCCCTCTCCCCCAGGCTGCCCTCCCTTCCATCATCCCCCCTCTCATCCCCTTCCCCCCTTCTCTCCTGTAGGGTGAGATACCCTATTTAGTGTACGTGTCATTCCCTCCCTGAGCCAAATTCAATGAGTATAAGGTTGATCCATTCCCTTATGCCTTCCTGTTCTTCCCCTCCATTATACCCATTTTCCCTTGCCTCTTCTATATGAGATAGTTTGCCCCATTCTGTCTCTCCCCATCTCCTCTCATTATATTCCTCTCTCACCTCTTAATTCCACCTTTTAAGTATCATCCTATTAAATTGGTCCTGTGCCCTCTATCTATATATATCTGTAAACATATATATACACATTCACATATGTAATTCCTTATATACCCTCCAATAAAGACTGTATTTATATATATACATATATATGTATATATATATGTATGTATTACTATTCCCTTCAACTATTTTCATACTGAGAAAAGTTTCATCAGTTACAATTATCATTTTTCTATGTAGGAATGTAAATAGTTCAACTTTGATAAGTTCCTTATGATTTCTTTTCCCTGTTTACCGTCTCATGCTTCTCTTGCTTCTTGTATCTAAATGTCAAATTTTCTATTCAACTCTGGTTTTTTCTTCAAGAATACTTGAAAGTCCTCTATTCCACTGAATGACCATATTTTCCCTTGAAACGTGATACTCAGTTTTGCTGGGTAGGTGATTCTTGGTTTTAATCCCAGCTCCTTTGACCTCTGGAATATCACAATCCAAGCCCTTTGATCCCTCACTGTAGAAGCTGCCAGATCCTGGGTTATCCTGATTGTGTTTCCACAATATTCAAATTGTTTCTTCCCGGCTGCTTGTAATATTCTCTTCTGGGAATCTGGGAATTCTAGAAACTGGCTATAATATTCCTAGGAGTTTTCCTTTTGGGATCTTTTTCAGGAGGTGATTGGCAGATTCTTTCAACCTCTATTTTGCCCTCTGGTTCTAAAACATCAGGGCAGTTTTCTTTGAGAACTTCCTGGAGGATGATTTCTAGGTTCTTTCTTCGATCATGGCTTTCAGGTAGTCCAATAATTTTTAAATTATCTCTCCTGGATCTATTTTCCAGGTCAGTGGTTTTTCCCATGAGATATTTCACATTTGCCTTCTATTCTTTCATTTGTTTGGATCTGTTTAACAGCATCTTGATTTCTCCTCAAGTCACTAGCTTCCCTTTGCTCCATTCTAAATCTGAAGGAATGATTCTCCTCAGTGAGCTTTTGAGATTCTTTTTCCATCTGGCAAATTTGACTTTTTAAGGCATTCCTCTCCTCATTGCCTTTTTGAGCCTTTTTTTTTTTGCCATTTGAGTTAGTCTGTTTTTTAAGGTGTTATTTTCCTCAGTCAGGCTTTTGGCTCTCATTTCATAATTTTCTTGCATCATTCTCATTTCTCTTCCCAATTTTTCCTCCACTTCTCTTATCTGCTTCTTAAGGTCCTCTATGGCCTATAACCAGCTCATATTTTCCTTTGAAGCTTTTGGTGCAGGAGTTCTGACTTCACTATCTTCCTCCTGTTCCATGCTTTGATCCTTTTTGTCCCCAAAATAGAGTCTAATGTTGAATTCTTCTGTTTGTTTTGCTTCCTTTGCCTGGTCATTTTGCTACTCAATTACTTGACTTCTGGGCTTTTTGCCACAGTAGGACTCTGCCACCAGACAAGGGAGCTTTCATCTGAAATGCTGGGGTTTTCTCAGCTGCCAGAGGTATTAGCTGGGTGCCCTCTCTGAAGCCTCCACATGCTCTGGCAAGCTGGTCACACACCCTAGGACCTCTATCCTAAACCACAATCCAGTTCCAAGCAGGTTAAAGCAAGAGGGATTACTCATCAGACTGGTCACTTGGTCCCCCTACAGTCTGCAGGCCAGTAGCTAAAGCTACAATGTGCCATCAGCTGCACCTCGGGGGCGGGGGGAGAGAGGGGGCAAAAGCCAAGTACTCCCACTTACTGGTCCCAAAGTCCACACTGCACTGACCTCTCACTTTGTCCTTCTCATCTATGTGTTGATAATTCTGGAGCACCACAGCTGCTGGTGATCTGGGGCCAAAACTTCTGGCTCCCTCTCACTGGAGCCTGGGCTTGGCTCCTAGAGCACTGCACTGGCTGATTCCTGCCGGGCTGTCCTCAGTGGGAGGTTAGCTTCTTGTAATGTAATGCCAAAAGAAAGGCAACTTCCCAAGGTTCAGAATACCAGCATAGGTGCTCTCCATTTTATTCAGTAACAAACCCAGAACAGAGAAGATCAAAACATGACCATTCAAAATACAGCATTTACTAAGTGTGATTAAATAATCTCCAAGTACTACCCCACCCCAGGACCTTCCAATCATTCAATCAATTACAAAGTCCCTGTTCTAAATACTTCTCCACCCCTAGGCTATACCTTCATTTGGTCCACCACAAAACCCCTCTTCTCAAATGGAGATTACTTTCCAAACATAGGTAAAGTACCTTCATTTGTCAATCACAGAGCACAATAAGGTCAAAAGTTCCCCACCCCTGGATCACAATTGAATCTACCCCAGAGTTACATCAAGTTTAAACACAGCACTTAATACCCAAATGGAGGTCTTTTCTTCATCTTGACACGAGGCAAGTTCTCAGCAATCTTAGTTCCTGGGGAGACAAGGCTTAGCAAGGCCATAAGATACACTGCCAGTCCCTTCATGAATTCATCCTGTGTCTGTAGAACAGTCCTAGAACCCCTGAACACATTAGCAAAGCCCTCTCCCAGGATTTCTGTAAACATACAACAAGAAAA
Source organism: Petaurus breviceps papuanus (assembly GCF_028583685.1). Classification (NCBI taxonomy): domain Eukaryota; kingdom Metazoa; phylum Chordata; class Mammalia; order Diprotodontia; family Petauridae; genus Petaurus; species Petaurus breviceps. The sequence continues at coordinate 12,860,192 of NW_027187338.1, read as the reverse complement.
TCCTTCTTCAGGGCTTCTGAACCAACAGAAAGGCTCCCAGACCCCTGCAACAACAGCACTGTCCTTCACCAGTGGACAGTATTCATTCTGTCTGCAGGACAGTCTCCAGACCCCTGCAACAACAGCACTGTCCTTCACCAGTGGACAGTATTTACTCTCTGTCTGCAGGACAGTCTCAGGGCTTCTTAGTGAACAGCCAGGTTCCAGGACTTCTTCAACAAAAGGACTGTCTTTCACCAGTGGACAAATCTGGCAAAATAACATCAAAACAGACAGACAAAGTACCAGCAAAACAGCCATGTCTCCTCAGTCCTTGGCAGCTCAGGGGGCAGGTCTCAAAAGTCCAGGGCAATTCAAAGCGGCCACCAGCAATTTTCTTGGTCTCTCTCTCTCCACGAGGTGCTGCTTTCAAAAAAAAAGTTTCTTCTGCCTCTCTCTTGTGTCTCTCCAAATCTACGTCACCAGCTCCTCCCAGTTCAGGACTTTCTTTTCACATCAACAAGCCCATCCCACAGGTGGGATTAACAAGCTCTGGGTTTTAACACAATCAATTTGAAAACCAAGCCAATACAGGGGAATCTTTAATTGCCATTACTATCACACTTCTCTGTGTCATTTTGTGGGTTCTGTAGCTCCAAAGTTTGTTCAGAGTCCCCTTTTACATGAATTGGGGAAGGTAGAAGCTGGAGTCTCGTGGAAGTCCTGTTTCCATCTTGACTCCACCCCTGAGCTACTTCTTTTGGAGCTGTTCACTCACACCCCTAACCCTAATTCTGAAGGGAGGCAATTGGTAAAGCAATGGATAGAGTGCTAGGTCTGGAGTCAGTGAGACATGAGTTCAAAACTCACCTCAGATGCTTACTAGCTGTGTGACCCTGAGCAAGTCACTTAAATTCCATTTCCTCAACTGCAAAGTACTTACTCAGTGTCTGACACTGGCAAGCACTATATAAATGCTTATTCCCATCCTCTCTAACTTTCTTCTAGGATCAGGTAAAAACAAGAAAATGCAAACTGGTAACCTTAACTAAGGAAAATTATTGTAGCCGCAAATTTTATAATAATTCAATCCCAAATATAGATCACTTTCAAAAGTTTACAGAAGATAAATTCTTTCTTTTTAGTGTCTCTCACCTACTGCCATTACTTAAGGTTACCAGTTTTCATTTTTCTTGTTTTTACCTGACCTGAGGGGGAAGTTAGGTAGCCAATGATTAGATAAAGTCCTGTCACTGTCTCCCTGATGTCAGGGTCCTCTTCGAGAAGAAAGGACAAATGCAACCTGTAGGTGAATAGTAGGTCCCTTTCCCCTCCCATCCTCTCCTCTCCACTCCTCTTCTCTCCCCTTCCTCCTTTCTCCTTCCTTACCTGGGGGTGCTCTGCCCTGAGGAAGGTACATTTCTATGGCCAAAAGCTGCCTTTTTTCCTTTAGGTTTATTGGCTAGATTTCTTTCTCAAAGACCAACCCTTAAACCCAATCCACTCTGGAGCTCAAAGATTGAACAATAGGTCCCTGCCCTCCTAGCACCTAGTGAATGTAAATACTAAATAGTAACTTTCTTTTCTGACCAGAAACCCTTTGGTCTTCCCCTCCCAGTTTGATTTATTTTTTAATTAAAGGGGCCATGCCTTGAGTAATCACTTAAAGAGGCCTATTCACTTAATGGGTGTTATCTCACTCAAAGTGAGAACCTGAAAAGACCTTAACCTAAAAGGGCCAGGGTCTCCCATTGCATCCTGGGTCATCTCCAATCATCCTGATGAACATCTGGTCATTCCTCCAGATGGCTCAGGAGGAGAAAGTGAGGTTGGTGACCTTGCACAGCCCTCCCTCACTCAAATCAAAGTCAACTGCGAGTCATGCCATCTTCTCCGTCATGTCATAGTCCTCTTCCAGAAGAAGGACAAACACAACCTACTGCCAACACTACTCAGTTCCATTCAAAAAGAATGCAAATATTTATTAAGTACCTACTGTGTGTGCTTGTGTATAGAATGTTCTGGTTAGTGCTGGTTGGGCAAAGCAAAGCTTAGATAAGACTTAGTCCCTGCCTTTGAGAAGTTTAGTCTAATAAGGATATCAGACTCTAAGACATAGTTAAATTAGTCACATAATCTCTCAATGTTCCAGGCAAGTCTCAAACTCTAAATTAGGAGAAATTATCAATATGCATCAGTGAAGGGAATTTCCATATAATCTACTCCCAATCCCTACCCTTGACACATCAAAAATGTACAACAGGGAAGTAAAAACCAAGGTGAAAGCCAAGGGCCAGGTAGATGAGGTAAAAATCTCAGAAAAAAAAATGGGACTCAAAATTTAGAGAAAAAAGAAGAAAAGATGGGGTGGGGGATGGAACAAACCTGCCATGTACCAGGTGTTGTGCTAAGAATTTTACAAATGATATCTCATTTGATCTTCACAATCCTGGGAGGTAGGTGCTATCTGGACCCCCATTTTGCAGTTGAGGAAACTAAGCCAAACAAAAGTTAAGTGATTTGCCCAGGGTCACACACACAGTAAATATCTAAAGTAAGATTTGAACTCATCTTCCTGACTCCAGGTTCAGTGGTCTGTCCCCTGTGCCACCTAGGACATATTTGACTCATGCTGCTAGGAATACAATGCTGTCCATGCATCATGTCCCATCCATCCATCAACACAGGCTACTTCACCTTCTGCCTACCCCCACAAGCATAAGCCATCTTTCCCTGCCTCCATTTTCTACTTCTCTGGAACAAAACTCTCTTCACTGGTCACCTCTTCCCCTTTTCAGATTGTAAGCTCCTTGCGGGGAGAGAGTTATCTCTTTTTTTTTATCTTTGTATCACTAGTACTTAGTAAAGTACCTGGCATACAAGGGGTTACCCAGCCTTCACTGGAAGACCTCCAGCATGGAGGGAAGACACCATCTCCCATGACAGGCACAATAAATAATAGTTATTCATTCATTCCAAGATCCCTTTTCTGGGAGTCCATGGATTTAAATCCTGCCCAGATCAACTCAAGAGTAAGCAGCAGAAATTCAGGTTTAAGAAAAGCCTCTGGGGCAGCTAGGTGGTACAATGGATAGAGTACTGAGAGAGGCCCTGAAGACAGGAGGATGTGAGTTCAAATCCAGCCTCTGACCCTTGACACTTACTAGCTGTGTGACCCTGGGCAAGTCACTGAACCCCAAACAAAAAGAAACAAACAAACAAAAACCACTATGTACTTTATTATTTAAAAAAAAAAAGGCCTCCATTTGAAGTCAGGGCAAGTGGGGATGCCCCCAGGCACTGAAGCCTCTTGCAACTATTTCTGGTGCTTCTGCTAAAAAGACTAGCTTTTTTTTTTTTTTTTCAGTTCTTAGATCCCAGGTTAAGAGACCCTGGCTTGATAGTAGTAGTGAGTGCAGGTAAGGCATAGAACTGAAATGGCCTCAGTCTTCTAGGAAAGTCTACCACCCCTCAGTAGCTTGTTATGACTCCATTTTCAGAAGGTGAAGTGGCCTGGCCTTAGTCTATCAATCTTGGCAGAGAGACTAACAGCCAACTTTAGCACCTGGGAAGGTGAGGCTCAAGGGATGGAGTCTGAGTCACCTGAGGGAGTGGGCAATTACCTTCCCTAGACAGGTACAAGCTTAGCCCAGCCCCAGTCTGCCCAAGGAGCAACAGGCCATACCCAAACTTCCCTACCCCCATCGCTTCAAGTTCCTCCACCCCTCAATCCCCATTGTGTGAGAGGAGGGAGAATTATTGCATATAGATGAGAAAGAAAATAGAGGGTGGGCACAATAATCATGTTGCCTAAGTCATTGGCATTGGGACTATATCAAAAGGAGAATTTCTTCATCTTTGTTCCTTTTACCTCCAGATAATTTATTCTCCCCAGCTCTGGCCCAGAGTCAGTGAGGTAGAACACTAGGGGAATAGGGAAGGAACTGTGGTATTGGGGTGGAAAGGTTCATATCTAGCTTCTGCTGCTTATTGCCTATATGAACATCAGCAAATCACTTCACTTTTCTTGACTTCATTTTCCTGCTCTGTTAAGTGGGGAGTGTTTGGACTAGAATCAGGGGTTCTTAGTGTGGATGGGAAAGGAGAGAAGGACTAGAAGGGAGCTAGAAACCTAGGAAAAAAAGCTAGAATCTAAGGGGACACCCTTCAATTGGGGAATGATCAAACAGATTGTGGTATAGGAATGTAACAGAATATTTTTGCGATGTAAGAAATTATAAAAAAAGATGATACCAGAGAATCCTGGGTAGTTTGAATTGATGTAGACTGAATGTGATTAGAACCAGAAGAAAAATGTATACAGAAGCAACAACACTGTGAAGATAAACAACTAAAAAAACCACGAAAACTCTGATCTGTGCAATGACCAGACATGTTTCCAGGTCCTATGATGAAGCTCGGATGGATGCAGGGTGCCACAAGAGTCATACATTTTGGAGATGGCCCCGTACAGATTTTTTGTTGTTGTTGCAGGGGTCTTTTCGCCCTTTCAATTTTTTAATTGAGGTAGGGGATTGAAAGAGACAGAGAAGATTAGAAATAGTAATGCCTCAAATAAGAGGGCCACTGAAACATTTTTATAAATGCTTAGAAGAGAACTGAAGGAAGTTCAAAAGGAAGCACCAATTGGGATAGTTTTGAAAGTGTATATATTCACGCTAACATGTGTACATACACACACAAACTAAAGCAAGAGATGAAATAGTCAATATGATTTATATACAATTCTCTCTGTTCTGCTATGTATGTAGAAATGCTTTTTTAATGTTTAAGTTAAGAATTTTTAAAAAGGCAATTTGGTTTTTAAAAAATTTTTAAACACTTTTAAAGAATTTGGGACATATTTCTTTCCACACTTGCCTCATCCTCTATCTCTGTGCCCAGGCCAAGGGGGAGATGCCAGCTCAACCACAGTGACGATCATCTTATACTTCAAAAGTCAGAGGAAGTGAGATAGGGAAGCGGTACTTTGGAGCCCATTCTAACCAAATAGAAGAAAATGACTATTGTAAAAAGAAATAACAAGAACCTTGGGGGAAGTGACCACTCTCTGAGAAGTCATGTATGAGAAGAGGCAACTGGAGGTCAGAGATTCTTCAAGGAAACTGGCAGAAAGTTTCAAAGATGAAATTCTGACGACAGAAGCAGATGTAATACCAATGAGTAAAAAAAATAGGAACTTCTAGAATAGAGACAAACATAGACGTGCCAGACATGCAGAGAACTCAGTGCCAACTTTCATTTTAAAAGAATTATGTAAAAGAGAAGCAAAATTTAGCAGTGGAGGGTGGATTTAAAAAAAAAAAACAATGCAAAACTGATAGTACTGTGAGAATAACATCAAGAGTTGGACGTGATGGATTTGATTTGTGATCCCTGCTTCTGGGGAGGCTGAAGCTGGTAGTTTACTTGAGCTCAGGAGTTCTGAGCTCTAGTGGGTTAAATCAATATGTTATCTGAACTAAGTGCAGCACCAATATAATGATCTCTCCAAGAACACAGGGTAGACAGGAGGGGCAGGCAGACCTAGGTTGAAAATGGACCAGATCAATGTTCCTATTTTAATGAGTAGTAGAATCAGACCTATGAGTTCCCACTGCATTTTCAGCCCTAGCAAGATAGGGGGATGACGATGATGGTGATGATGATGATGATGGTGATGATGATGATATATTCTGAAACTCCAAAGAACCAAATCTGGAAAGAAATAGCACAAGATGGCTACATTTTTTAGTTTTTGAGGGGACAAAAAGATCAGACAGCTACTTCTGATGCAACAATGACATCAGATGATGGTGAGAAAGCAAAATTGTTAAACTCTTCTTTAGCTCCTGTCTTTGACCAAAGAAAATCATCTTCATCTGAGGCAAATAGAATGGAAAATGGTTCCCAGGGAGTTGAAACCCAAGATAAGTGGGTAAGGGAAACTCAATGAATTCAAGTCTCCAAGCCCAGATGAACTATGTCCCCATAGTATGAAAAGAACAAACAGGTGTAATTGCCAAGCCGTCAGCAGTACTGTTTGAAAAATCATGAAAAATGGGAGAGTGGAGTGGAGATAAGCAAATGTTAACTTGATTTTCGGATAAAATTTTTGAAGGAGAGAGAATTGATTCTAGAAACTATTAGCTAGTGAGCTTGACCAATTTCTGAAACAATTCTGGAACATATGATTAAACGGATGGCTTGAGAGCATTCAGAAAAGGAAGACATGATCATTAAGGGAAGCCAGCATGACTTCATCTAGAACAGGTCACACCAGGCTGACTTCGTTTTCTTTTTTGGCAGGATGACTAGACTGTAATTCAAGGGAATACCTTAGGCTTATTATACCTAGCCTTTGGAAAAGCATTTGACCAAGTCTTTCATGCTACCCTTCCAGACAAATTAGAGAAAAATAATCTAGATGATAATACAGTTGGAGGATTCAGAATTGAATATCTGGGCCCAAAAAATAGACCCATATGGATGGGTGTCAACCAGGAGGAAGGTGTATAACAGTGCAGAAGGGATCTGTCCTTGGTCCTATGCTTCAGCATTTTTATCAATGACTGGGATGAAAACATAGTTGGCATGTTCACCAAATTCACCAATGATGTGGACTCATAAGACTACACCTGAACCTGAGAGGAAAAGCTAACACACTAGGCAGAAGAGTCAGGATCCAAAAAAGATCTTGATGTGCTTAGAACAATGGGCCAAATTAACTGAAATGGAATTTAATAAACATTGTAAAGTCACAGAATCACAGAAAGGTACCTCAGAGGGCACCTAGTCCAACTTGTAACTGACCAAGAGTCCTTTCTACAAAAATTAATATAGAATAGTTTCCCAAAACTGAACACAGAACCCCAGGTATATCCTGGCCAGGATAGAGAGAGAGTGTATCAGTCTTCTCATTCATAATGAATTTTAGCACAGTGGGTGCCTTTTGGGTTACCATGGAACACTATGGACTCATGTTGAAGTTTGTAATTCACCTAGTGTTAGTAAGGTAGTCTAATAGATAGTCCTAGACCTTGAGTCAGAAAGGCCTAAATTCAAATCTAGCCTCAGATACTTATAAACTGTTTGACCCTAAGTAAGTCACTTAACTTCTGTTTGTCTTAATTTACTCATCTGTAAAATAGAGATGATGACAGTGCCTACCTCCAAGCTTCTATTAGGATAAACTGAGATAATATTTATAAAATATTTTTGCAAACCTTAAAGTGTTATATAAGTTATTATTGGAAAAGTTCCCAGACATTTTTCAAGGGATCCTTCAAGGATCCCATCCATCAAGGGAACTATGTAACTCCTACCCCCCCCCCCACCTTATCTTTATAAAGTTGGTTTAAAAAAATCCACAGTTAGACTTTTCATTCATTTCTATCTGATTCCATCTTATTGGTAAAACCTAATATCCCAGTCTGGCCAGATCTTTTGAGATCCAGACTTGATCTGTTGGTTGGCTATCCAGGCCTTATGCCCTTTGCAGATCTGATACAAGAGAAATTGAAAAAAATAATGCCCAAATTATTTTTATATTTTCCTAATTTTATTTTATTTTATTTGCTTTTTGGTGGGGGGAGGGCAGGGCAATTGGGGTTAAGTGACTTGCCCAAGGTCATACAGCTAGTAAGTGTTAAGTGTCTGAGGCTAGATTTGAACTGAGGTCCTCCTGACTCCAGGGTTGGTGCTCTATTCACTGGGCCACCTAGCTGCCCCAGCCCAAATTATTTTTGCAATAGGATTCAGTTTCCCATCTGTAAAATGGGCATAATATTTCCAATATCCACATCAACTGTAATGGGCTACAGAAATAAGAGTTCTTGTTATTGTCATTTGCCCAAATTCTCTTTATGCACAAACATTGCAGGATGTGGTCCCTAGGTGTACTAACAACCCTTTGTGCTTCATTCTCTAGGGTTTATATAGTTACAATAATTATAATAATAAAAACTAACATTTTTATGGGGCAAATCAATGACTCAGTGAATGGAGTGCCAGGGGCAAATCAATGACTCAGTGAATGGAGTGCCAGGCCTGGACTCAGGAAGACCTGAGTTCAAATCTGGCCTCAGACACTTATTAGCTGTGTGACCTTGGGTAAGTCATTTAACCTCTGTTTGTCTTAGAGAAGGAAATAGCAAACCACTCCAGTATGTCTGCCAAGAAAACCTCATAGATGGTATGGTCTATGGAGTCAGGAAGAGGCAGACAAAACGGAATAACAACAACATTTTTATAGCGCTTACTATGTGCCAGGCACTGTGTTAAGTGCTTCACAGTTCTTCTCATTTGATCTTCATAACAACCCTGCGAGGTAGGTGCTATTATTATTCCCATTTTGCAGATAAACTGAAGCAAAGGGCAGTTAAGTGACTTGCCCAGGGTCACACAGCTATTAAGTGTTTGAGGCTAGATTTTAATTCAGGTCTTCCTGACTCTGGGCCTCAGGGCTCTAGCCACTGCTTATGGTTTCTCAATAACCTCCTCAGGAGGCATTTTAATCGATTTTAATCTAATTTAATTCCTTGTTTTTCTGTCAGAGGATCTCTATAGGAGGCCCAGGAAGCAGAGTCACCCAGGTAAGAATTGAATAAAAATCAGAGCTGGGATTTGAATCCAAGTTCTCTGATACAGGAGCTAGTCTTTTTTCTGCTTGTACTAGAGAGAGGCTGATTTCAATTCAATATATGGAGGAGGAAAACATAAAACTTCCCAGGAATCTAACTGCACCAAAGAAGAATACACTGTTGCAGAAAGTTGTATGTCCCCACTCAGTGGAGTCCTTCAAGCTGAGGCCAGATGGCCACTGGTAGGCTTTGCTATGGAAGAGATTTCTGTTCAGGCACAGGTCATTATATTAGGTAGTTTCTGGGGGCCTTGTCAGCTCTGGAGTGGGTGATTCTATTGGCTAGGTTTTGTAGGCTGAGAAGGATTTCAATTGGAGGAGACAGCCCTGGCTCAGGCCCACAGTTCTCAAGATAGCTACCATCTCAGAGTCCTCTCCCTAAAGCCCCCCAGGAGGGAATGCTGAATCAAAAGGAAGATGCGGGGAGCTGTAAGTTCAGCTGAAAGCATTTCCTCATATAGCCCTTGCTTAAGACATTTTACATTGTTTTGTAATTATTAGTCAAACAAGTTCTAATCCAACTGTTCACAGAGACGCCTTCCCCCCCTTCGCTCCCTCCCCCCACACACACACACACTCCAGTACACAGGAATTCGGATGTTGACACCCTGTCCCTTAGTGAGTCACAGCCTGGCCAGCACTGGAACTCTGAGCCTGGGCCACCAGGACAGAGATACTAAATATAGTGAGACAAGCAAGACCAGCTGGGTCCCTCCTTGGACAAGAGGCTTCCTTGTTCCTGCTGAGTGTCTTCTGGGGCAAGAAACCTTGAGAACACTGATCTTTGGCCTAAACAAGCAAGGCCCGTCCCGACTAACGGTGCAGGACACAACGACCTCATCTCTGCAGCCAGCCAGCTCTAGGGTTTTTTGGATCACCCTCAGAGCCCAGGAGCAGCCCTTTTAAAGGCCGCAGGCAATAGCGCTAAAAAGGATACCCTGCACTATGAGGGAGTGAAGAGACAAATGGCAGGCAATATCTCCTGCATACACGCCCTCTTCTCAGCCTTCTGCCCCAAGTCTCCCTGATAACCTATCCCACAGACCATGACCTGGAAGTGCTTCTGACCTGAGGCCCCACCCCCCTGCTTGGTGACTGACTTACCAGGTCTACTATTTCAGGAAAAGGTCACCCATGCTTTTCTTCATTCCTTCTTCTCTAGTCGCCTCCTCCAGGGCCTCCTTCCCAACTGCCTCATGCAACAAGTGCCTCTTCCTTCACCATATCCCCTTCCTCCCACCAGTTCTGGAACCATGAACCAAGAGTAAGATCAACTGTGCCACTGTTCCTGGAGGGAGTGTATCAGCCTACATCCAGCACTGAATGCAGAATTTGAGATGCCTGACTAAAGGCCCTATTCCTAAGGCCCCACTCACCATACCTGTGACTTCTGGGACCAAATTCAATAACCATTAAACATTTATTAAGCACCTATTATGTATCAGGCACTGTGTTAACCACTGGGCTTACAAATATGTAGAAGAAAGACAATCCCTGCCCTCAAGGAGTTTACAGTCGAATGGGAGAAGACCATATGCAAAAGAAAGCTAAAATGTTGGGAGGGAGGGAGGGAGCCAAAGAAGTCCACCATGATGTTTTGAAAAGCTGAAGTGGGCCAAAATGAGTCCAAATTTGTTCCTCCCTATCCACTCCCCTATGTGTTTTCCCTCCATACACATAAACATACACACACATACAAACACAACTAAGCATGAGCTTCCTGAAGGCAAAGTCTGTCTTTGCTTTTATATTTGTATTCTAAGAACTTAGGTTTGGTACCTAGTAAGCATTTAATAAATTCTTTTTCATTCATTTATTCAAAAATATCTCCCAAAGATTAGTATACCAGTTTCCCCCTGACTGGATGAGAAATTGACCCAAACTCCAGATTGAGGAGAACAAATCCTCAGGGCTTTTCCTGGCTTTCTGCAGAAGAACCTAGCCAAGTGACAGACATCTGACATAGCCCCTGCCCCAAATATGCCACCATACGAAGAGATGGTACAACAAGGGGGGGAAATATTGGCCTGAGAGTCAGAAGACCCAAGTTTTCGACCAGGTTCTACCTTTGATCATACTCTCTCTCTCTCTCTCTCTCTCTCTCTCTCTCTCTCTCTC
>NW_027187338.1:12839041-12849354 GCF_028583685.1 Petaurus breviceps papuanus | reverse complement strand
TCTCTCTCTCTCTCTCTCTCTCTCTCTCTCTCTCTCTCTCTCTTTCTGTGTTTCTATCTCTGTCTCTGTCTGGCTCTCTCCTGTTTTTCACCTCACTGCTGAGAGCATGGAATAATGTAAAGAACACTGGCTTTGGAATCAGAGTTTTAATCAGAATTTAATTTGTTGCTGACTACCTGTGTAACCTTGGCTAAGTTAGTTAAATTCTCTGAGCCTAGGTTTCCTCATCTGTGCAATGAGGGCTTTGGATAAAATGACCCCTCAACTCAAACTCTCCCAACACATCTCAAACCCAGCTCATCGTTTTCCCCCTTATGCTCACTCATGTATCACTGTTACACTATCTCTAGTCTATTACAATCTATCATGGTTAACTATATATGCCTCTAACTGACTGTAAACTTCATCTGGGAACACAGATACAAGGTCTTCTTTAAAACTTTGTATCTTCCCATTCTGCACAAAACAGATTCTTAATGAATGGGATCAGACCATATCTGGGGCACAGAGTTGAGGCTGGCCATCTTAGAAGAAGGACCAAGATATGCAGGAGCATATTCAGAATAGTGTTATATTAGGAAGAGGAGGAGCAGAAGGAACAAATAGAGGAAGAAGAGGAAAAGGAGGAGGAGGTAGAGGAGAAGAAGAAGGAGAAAGAGGAGGAGAAGAAGGAAGAAGAGGAAAAAAGACTTCATGATAATAGCTGTTTTCAAGTATTGTCATGTGGAAAAGGAATCAGCCCTGTTCTGCTTGGCCGCATAGGACCAATGAGCAGATGGAAGTTGCAGAGAGGCAAATTGGTAGATTTAGACTCAATATAAGAAAAAACTTCCTAACAATTAGAACTATTCAAATGTGGAATAAATAGGCTGCCTTGGGAGAGATGATGAGGTCCTCCATCAGTTTTAGCTTTATGTAAAAGCTAAATGGACATTTGTGGGGGAAGCAGAAGAAAGACTAAGCTCCTTGTGAGAAAAGTCTTTTTCTTTTTCCTTTTTGTAACCTCAGCACCCACCACAGATCCTGGCACATAGTAGGTGCTTAATAAATACTTGCCAATTGATTCTTGCTCGGGTACCAGTTGAACGCTGGTGGTCTTCAGGGTCTCTTCCAATTCTAGAACCCTAGGGTTTCAGTTGTTGAGCTGAATTTCTTGAGTTAAAGGAAATAAGCTAGGTCCCAAGGATGATATGGAATATGGGGAGCCCCTGCCTGGCTTCCTGAGCATTTCAACTGTTTTGCAGAGATCTGGGAAGGATGGAGTCAGGAGCCTGTCAGATGATGGTATAAAAGAGACCCTAGGATACTGGCTTTATACCTGGAGCTGGTGGGAAAACAGGCCTTTGTTTTGCTTCTGCAATTGAATTTCTCCCCAGAGCTGAGTTAATGATCTCTTCTGGAATTTTCAAAGTCCTTTAACATTCCTCCTTTCATTCCATCCTCCCAAGAATCCTGGGAGAGGGAAAGGGTGGAGATTATCACCTCCATTTTATAAAGGGGGTGGGATTTTTCCAAAGAGAGGAGGGGAAAGGAGAGAAGAGGAGAGGAAAGGAAAGGGCAGTTCCCACTACTCTCAATTTGTGGATTGTCCTTTGTTCTCCTAGAGGACCAAGACATCAGTGAGGTGAAGCCGGGACTTGCAAATGAATTGGATTTAAGTGAGGAAAGGCTTTGCAAAGTCACCAGCCTCACTTTCTCCTCTGGAGACAGCTGGGTTCAGTGACCAGATATAGATCAGGATGATTGGAGATGATCCCTAAAAGAGTCTTAGGCAATCACTTAATAAATATTTGTTAAGTGCCTACTATGTGCTAAACAAAGTTCTAGATCCTAGGGGCATAGAGGCAAAAAAGGAAAGGATGCCTGCCCTCAAGGAACTTATATTCTATGGAGGGTGGGAACCACACTACATGTGTAAAATAAAAACAAAACCGATTCATAGAAAACACTCCAGGAGGTGGTCAATGTTAATAGCCAGCACATTAAGATTTGCAAAACACTCTACCTAAGTAGTCTAATTTGATTCTCACAACAATTCTGGGAGATAGCTGCTATTATTATTATCCACATTTTACAAATGAGGAAATTGAGGCTGAGAAATGTTAAATGACTTGCCAAGGGTCACACAATAAGTGTCAGAAGTGGAATTCAAACTCAGGTATCCCTGGCCCTGAGAATATTCTATCCATTGCCCCATCTAGATGCCCAGTTGAATTCCTTCCCAGAACTGAGCTCTCCTCCTCACACACACACCTATTACCATCTAGGAAGAATAGGGAAAGAGTTCACATAGGACATGGCATATGAACTGAGCTTTGAAGAACGATAGATTCTAAGAGGCTGAAGGGGAGGAAAGAGAGGCTAGGTTACCTATGAGAAAGAGGAAGAAGACCATTTTCTGGTCAATTCTCCCAAAAGGGATGAAAGGGAGTGATGTGTAATGAGCCCACTATGTGTAATGAGTGGTGAGGAGGAAGTGCATTCCAGTTCCTGAAGACAACTTGTCCAAAGACACAGAGGTGATACCCGTGTTTCCCTGATAAGACCTATCCCGTAAGCCCTCCCCTTACTGTGTAAGATTCCTCTAAAATAAGCCCTCCCCCTAAAATAAGCCCTATTGAGATTGCTACTGTAGTGAAGGTGATCCCCTGCACTACACGCTACATTACGGTACCCTCTGTATGCACCGTCCCCCCCGCCTCCCCCCGGGAAACGCATGGCGCTCCGAGCTGCATCCAATCAGAGCTGCAGCAGTGAGCGCGTCATCCTGTTCTTCCCCAGTGATTTGCTTATTGAATAAAGGTACATTTTTTTGTTCACATTTACCTGTTTATTAAAATTGCTGTTAATGTTCATTAAAATAAGCCCTCCCCTGAAAATAAGCCCTCTGGTGTTTTTCTGTCCAAAAAATATAATAAGACAGTGTCTTATTATTGGGGAAACATGGTAGAAGCAATGTCACAGGAGGGGCCTTGGAGAGTGTGTGAAGGTAGGCAATACAGAGCAGATCCAAAAAAGGTTATTTTGGGGCTCCAATATAAGTAAAGCACTTTGACAACCTTAAAAGGGCTCTGGAATGTCTTACCTCAGTCCTCTGACTGACCAGTGATCTCCCCCATGTAGATAGTCCCTCCAGTGTTAGAGATAGCAACCCATCCATGCTTGCCAGTCTTGTGCCACTCTTTGTCTACACCACTCTTTGTCTAAACCCTCCAAGTTTCCTACAGAGGGTTCACCCAATGTACAGGGTGACATCTTCTAGCATGTGTATGTCATGTATTTTAAATAGAAAAGAAAGTCAAAAGTAAAAGGAGAAGGGAAGGGAAGTGAGGAGGGGAGGAGAAAACAAAGCCAGAGGGCTCTTTCTCTAGTCCTCTTGTGGAAAATCTCCTCCTCCCCCTCACAGCCCAACCCTTAGTTCTATGACCTTGGGCATTTTTTCTGCACACTCAAAATGGAATATTCTCTGATCTATAATATGGTGATATTTACCATGCCAACCTCCCCAAGATGCTGAAAATATCAGTAAAAGAGGGGACAAACAGAACCCATCTATGCCCACCTTGGTCTGTGTGTCTGCCCCAGGCACAGGGTCTTACAGGTGACCATTTAGTGCCTAGTATAATGTTTAAAACACAGTAGGTTATTTTCAAAAACTTTGTCAATCTGAATTGGATTACAATTGGTTGAGAGGGCCCAGGTGGGGGGGGGGGAGAGGAGGGAGAGACAACTATGGCTGAATGCCAGTCATGCCCTCTTTCTGCCATGGTGCCAGGCTCCACCTGCCTGTCACATGCACAAGCAGGTGGCAGCACTAGGTGACTCATTTCCCCCTTTCACCTTCTTAGTCTGACTCAGTCTTCCCTGGGGGAAGGAGAGTGAGAGCTTCTGTGAGCCTAGCAGGACCTGGAGGCTTGTCAGGACCCACATCCCCTGCCTGTGTCTAGCCTGATGGATTTCTAAGTGAATCCATTGGTTAGTTACCTAGGTAGTTGGCGATTTCCATGAATAACTCCCTTGCTGTACTGCTCACTTCGTACATGAATAATTCACTTTCCCTCTCTGAACCTTTGTTTTCTCAAATATACTCACACACATATATCCCTCAACCTGTCTGGACTGAATTTTTCTCATCTGAAAAATGATGAAGTTAGACTAGATGACTAAGGCCCATTCCAGCTCAAATGCCTATCATTCTATGAAGTCATGAAATTATTCTTCACAAAAGGGAATTACTTTCTCCTTCCTAAAAGGGAGCAGAAGAAATACCTACTTTTCAGACAGAGAGGGACACAGACTGCCAATTAGAAAAGGGTTTCAAGGAGTGGGACCTCTGGCAGCAAAGAAGAGAGCCTCTTCTCTAGCCATTTCCTCCAAAGCCTTCTCACTACTGCTCATGTACAATTTCATGATATTTTAAATATATACTTTCTATCATATTAAAATGATTCTTCTATGCTTATGCTTGGTAAAAGTTTTAATATAGATAAAGCAGACAGAGAACTGGATTTGGAGTCAGGAAGACTTAAGTTCAAATCTGACCTCAAATACTTACTAGCTGTGAGATCCTGGGCAAGTCACTTAACCTCCATCTGCTTCAGTTTCATCATTTATAAAATGGGGGTAATAATTCTACCTACCTCCCACAGGGTCTGTCCTAGGCCTTCTTCTTTTCTCCTACTATACTATTTCACTTGGTGATCTCATTAGCTCCCATGGATTTGAATATCATATCTGTACTAATGATTCTCAAATCTATGCATCTAGGCATTATCTCTCTGCTGACCCTCAGTCTGCATCTCCAACTGCTTATTAGCCTGAATGTGAACCCAGCTAGTTGGATAACTCAGCTTATCCTCTCCCTCTCCTTGTCCTCTCCAAAGGAAGGTAATATTTGATGACCAGAAGCTGCCCACTTAACTTGGTGTTCACTGTTGGCTAGATTCCTTCCTTCCTCCCTCCCTCCCTCTCTCTCTCTCTCTCTCTCTCTCTCTCTCTCTCTTTTTTTCTTTCCTTCCTTTCACAAAACCCTGCCAAAGCTCCACTTAATGGCTGTATCTGGGTCCCTTGCCTTAGAGTGAATGTCAGTGATAACTATTTCTCTTTGGAACAGCCATCCTGAGGGTCTTTTCCTTCCATCTTGATTTTTTCTTTTTTCTAATTAAAGGGGCCGTTCTTTCACTCATTTCTTAAAGAGGCCTATTCACTGAATGGGCACTACCTCACTCTGAGTACCTGAAAAGACCTTAGCCTAAAATGGCCAGGGTCTCCTAGTGCATCCTCAGTCACCCTGATGAATATCTAGATGGTCACTAGATCCAGATGGCTCTGGAGGAGAAAGTGAGGCCATCCCTCACTTAAAGTCAACTGCAAATAATGTCATCATTTCCCTGATGCCATGGTCCTGTTGGAGAACGAAGGACAAACTCAAGACATCACCAACTGGATATGCTGTAGACATCTTAAATTCAATATGTCCAAAAATGAACTCATCACCTGCAAGATCAAATATAAAATCCTCTGTTTGACTTTCAAAATCCTTCACTATTTAGTGATCTGACCCCCACCTTTCCAGACTTTTCATTCCTTATACTTTTCCCTAAACTCTTCCATTCAGGGACATTGGCCTCCTTCCTGCTACTCAAACAAGACACTGTGTCTCTGACTCCAGGTATTTTGCTGGCTATCCCCCATGCATGGAATGTTCTCCCTCTTCATCTCTTCCTCTTGGCTTCCCCCAGGCTCTTTCAAGTGCAAGCTAAAATCCCATCTTCTATAGGAAGCCTTTCCTAACCTTCTTAATTCTAGTGCCTTCCCTCTATCGATTATTTCCAATTTTTTTTTAACTAGGTAAAGAGGCTAATTTCTTACCTAGCCTTAATCACTGATTGGGTATTGCTTCAGTCAAACTGAGACCTGTTAAAGAGCTTAGCTTGAAAAGGCCATTTCCCCCCTCTACATCCTGGGCCATCTCCCATGGTCCTGATCTATATCTGGCCTCTGAAGCCAGATGGCTTCAGAGGAGAAAGTGAGGCTGGTGACTTTGCATAGCCCTGCCTCACCGTAATCCAATTCACTTGCATGTTGTGTGATCGCCTTCCTGATGTCATGATCTTTTCAAGAATGAAGGACAAATAATAACAACAATTTCTAATTTTTCCTGCACATAGTTTGCTTATACTATTTGCATGCAATCTCCCCCTTTAGATTGTAAGTTCTTCAAAGGTAGGGACTTCCTTTTGCCTTCTTTGTCTCCCTAGAGCTCAGCACAGTGCCTGGCACATAATAGGTGCTTAATAAATATTTATTGACTGACTGGAAACGATACAATAATTATAAAGTACTTTGAAAACCTTAAAGCACTTTATAAATACTGGCTATTATTTTTATTTTAATTAAAGGAAGCTTGGCATAGTAGAGAGCTAGCCCTGAAGCTTAGAAGACCTGCCTTTGACATGTACTGATGACCCTGGGCAGATCTCCTAACCTCTCAGTGCTGTAGGCAACTCTCTAAGTTTGTAAGTTTCAAAGAAAGTGCCAACTTGAATCAGCAGAGGTAATTTCCTCCCTAGAGTGACCTATACCAATGAAATTAGAAGTCTAATTCTATCCCTATTGATACAATCATATGGCTTCAACTTTTGGTTATGCAATGATATTGTTTTTGTAATATTGAACCATTCTTGTAATACTGGTATAAATCCAGTTTGATTCAGAATTTATAATCTATGACTGAGGAGGCTGTACCATCTTCCTCTTCTTCCTCTTCTCTTCTTCATCCTCAAACTCCTCTTCCTCACCCTCCTTCTGCTTCTTCTTCTTCCCTTATCACATATGGTCCCTCTGTCCATGTGGGGAGTCATATCCTTATATGTGGGTATTCTGTCCAAAGGAATATAATTTCACTTATACTTTGTAAGTATATATATGGGGCTTGGAGACTAGAAATTTTAAAATTTCTTATTTATTTCATAATTTTTTTTTCTAAAAAGTTGGGACAATTAACTCTCTGTCTTATACAGTTTTCATTTATGATTTCTCAAAATGTAGCTATGAGTAACAGTAACTGCCTTCTGGGGACCCAACTTGTTAGTCAAGTTGGGCAATGCTTCTATTTCTCCTCCTTCTCTTCCTTCTTCCTTTATCATATATGGTGCCTCTATCCACTGGGAAGCCATACCCTTACATGTGAGCGTTCTGTCTAAAGGAATGGAATTTTTGGTTTCTTTTACTTTTTTTGTTCAGGAAGCTGGGACAGTTAACTCTTTGTCTTTTGCAGTTTTCATTTATGATACCTTGAAATATAGCTTGAAAAAACAGGCTTTGAAAAAGCCCATTTTGATTCAAATGGAGTTACCTGATTAGGTCTTTAAACCTAAATAACTCTGGGTCTCATTAACTGGCCAATAACCTCTCTTGCCCATTGTATGAGTTTTGATAGCTAAGAATGAAGGTGCATACCAATTGTTTTCTGTTCTCCGGCAAGAACTCTAAGGGTCTTTCCCTCCCAAACTGATTCTTCTGTGATGGAAAACTAGGCTATCTTCTGTGTCTCAATTCTTACTTAGCTCTTGATCATTGAATGGGTGTTGCCTCAGACAAACTGAGACCTGGGAAAGACCTTAGTTTTAAAAGGCCAAGGTCACCCGTTGTATTCCGGGCCATCGCCAATAGTCTTGACTTTTGTCTTGCCTCTAAACTCTGGTGACTGGAGGAGAGTGATGTTGATAACTTTACACTGTTCTGCCTCTAACTCCAGCTCATTAGCAAGTTAAGACCCCACCCTTGTGATGCCATTGGTCCTCTTCAAGAAGGATAAACAACAATTTTGACTCAGTTTCCTAGGGGCCAGTTTTTTATTCCTCCTGGGAGAAACCAGTTTAGAATCATAGGAAGGCGGGGCAGGAATGGTTCTTGATTCATTTGTTTAGTTAAAGATGTCAATCTGCCCCTTTCCTGTAGCAAAGGAGAACACTAAGTACCTAAAATCTAGAATGGAGGTGGGTGTGAGTGGGGGTGGGGTCAGGAAGAAAAGATGATGAGAGTGAAGATCATTGGTGGCAAACTCCAAGTTTCATTAAGGGCTGGCCCCAGAAGTCATTCACCTGCAGAAGTTCTCCTTGAAGAATAGTTCTAAAAATACCCATTTTAGCTCTTTGCCATCTGGCTCCAGACTACCTTTCTAGGCTTATCATACTTTATTCCCCTTCACATATTACCAGCATTCTAGCTAAACTGACCTATTTGCTATTCCAGAATTCAGCATTCCATCTCCTCAGAAAGCTCTTTTCCCAACCAGTCGAACTCATTTTGGATTTCTTTGGCTTCTCTCCCATGCCCCTATAACCTCATCACTGGGAAATCAAATAACCTGGCAAGATTTAATCAACCTTGGTATTCACACCTCATCAATCCCCTCTGCCCCTCTGATTGAAGGGTGGAGTCACAAACTCTCCTTAACACACTCTCCTGGCTCATTATCCTATATATATTTGTATCTGCTTATCTTTTTTTCTCCCCACAAACCCACCCCTCTCATCCCAAATAAAACATAAACTCCTTTAGGGCAGGGAATGGTTTTTGTTTTGTCAGGTAGATTGTACATGGTAAATGCTTCTTGGATCAGAGATATTATCAGAGTCCTCATTGTGGCAACATTGAGGGTCAGTTAACCTTGTGAAGCTGGGCAGCCAATCAAAATCTTAATGCATTCTCTATACTAGACAGTAAACTCCCAGAGGAGCCCTGCCCCTGGCTTCTGGACTCCCCAAACCATGTATCTGCTGTGGTTGGCTCGTCCTGGAACTCCCTTAGAAGTCTGGAGCTTCCTCACCCTACCATCCTTGAAACCTTCTCAACCTGGAAAATCCCTCTGGAAGGCCCATCCTTTCCTCTCATTGATGAGCTCTCTAGTACCCTCCATTTTGTGGAGCATTCCAGGATGCCTTTCATTTCCCTCCTGGCCCTATTCCTGGCTCCTAGACTTCAAAATCATGTCCCTCTACCAAATACCTTCATTCCCCACCACACATGCACTTTTCAGCTCCTTTGTGTGTATCTTCCTGTATTAGAATATAAGTTCCCTGAGGACAAGGGCTCTTTCTTTTTGCTTCTATTGGTACCAGCAGCACTTGCCACGGTGCCTGGCACTATTGTGTATCCTTAATAAAAGCTAGGTAGAAGCTTAATAAATGCTTCTTTCCTTCCTTGAGGTTAAGGATCAGCCATTCACCTTTATTAACTCAGTATGTAACCTTGGGAAAGTTATTTCCTTCCTCTAAATTTGTTTCCTCTTCTGTAAAATGAGGGAACTTGATAAGAAGGTGTCTAAGGCTCCCTCCACTTCTGGCATCTGTATTTTTTATGTTCTAAGGTTCCTTCCAGCTCTGACATCCTGTATTCTAAGGTCTTTTCTAGTTCTATATTTCATTAGTTAAGTCCTCTGCCGAGTGTGACATTTCATGGTTTCATGTGCTTCCTCTCCATATATTCTCTGTACAACTTCCCCAACACAGAACTCTATGGAGCTTATATAGGATTCATATTTGTTGGGTAAAAAATGAAAGAGGGGAAAACCGATGATAAGCTGGAGGCAGTGGGACAAAGGGGACAGTAATTAGGCAAATCCAAAGAATAATGAACAGGCATCTTGGTCCCTGTCAGTCTATAATGTCTTTAATAGCCTTTATAAACCCATCTAATATCTTGTTTACTTGAAGCATGGGAGGATTTGTGTTGGAAAACACCCCTAAATCCCTAGCAGCTTGACTCTCCCCTCAGTCTCTGAGAGACTTCTCAAAGAGACCTGCCAACCTCAGGTTATCAGAGGATCCACTTTCTGATACTGACAGAAATTCCGGAGAGGAGGGGGAGGGAGAGGGAGAGAGACAGAGACAGAGAGAGGAGAGGGAGAGAGAAAATGAGAGAGGAAGAGAGAGAGGGCGATGGGGGAGAGAGGGAGAGAGAGACAAAGAGAGAACAGAGGAAGGAAATGGAGAAAAAGAGGAGGGAGAAGAGGAAAAGGAAAAAGAAAGGAGAAAAGAGGAGAGGAAAAGGAAATGGAGGAGAGAAGGCAAGAGAGGGAGAAGAAAAAGAGAGAAAAAGGGAAAGGGGGAGAGGCAAAGGAAAAGGACTTTCCTTTAAAGGTAAAATAGGCTGCTCCAGGGACTTACTCATCAGACTCAGCTCAGCATGAGAAGAACACACCCAGCCCCTCCCTGCCTGCTCCCAGGCTCCAGAGAGTAAATCGCCTCTTTCCACACACATTTCCCTTCCCCCCCCCCCCCCCCCCCCCCCCCCCCCCCCCCCCCCCT
>NW_027187338.1:12730323-12838941 GCF_028583685.1 Petaurus breviceps papuanus | reverse complement strand
GCTGCCACGGGCGGCTTCCCCCACCCCCGCCCGCCGGCGAAGAAAACCCCCCCCCCCCCCCCCCCCCCCCCCCCCCGCCCCCCGAGGAAAACCCCCCCAAGGAAAGTCCTTTTCCTTTGCCCAGTCCGACCCCCCACATTTCCCCCATGACCCACATGAGCTCACAGAGGCATCAGCATTGCATGGGCCTTTACTCTGCCTGTTTGCCACCAAGCTCTGATCCTCCAGCCCCAAATGTGTCCTTTCTTTCTTTGGTCTTTTGAAATCAACTGAATCTCTGGAAATAAATTCAGGTTCAAGCCACAGATAAACTCAGCTCTTCCAAGACAAAGCGTCCAGTATGAGTCCAGCCAGTAGGAATGTTAGAAAGTTTCTGCATCTCAGCCTGCGTTTCCTTGGGATCTCAAAGAGCTGTCTGGCCACCATCAACACATCCCTCCCACCATCCCCCAAGTCACAGAGGCAGCTCAGAGTTCATTGTTAGGGTTTGCAGAAGGGAGAGAGGGATGACCTGGAATGATTCTGTAAGAAGGTAGGATGATGCTACCAGGGAAAGAGATTTCTAGTTGTGGTCCTGTCTACCACTAACTCTCTGTTTGACCCAGAATAAGTAATCTCATAGTAAATTTGTTTCCTCCCCTTGTAAATTAGGGAGACCCACTCCCTGCTCTGGTAACCTTACAGACCAACTGTCTCCATGAAATGTGATAGAGGGAATTACTTGGTACGTTTTTTTTATTCATTTGTATATATATATATGTTGTTCACCCACACATACACACAAATGTAAGTAAGCTTTCTGAGGATAGAGCCTTCTCTTTTTGTCTTTGTAGTTCTCCCAACTCCCATCTAGCACAATAGCTGGGATAGACCGGGTACTTAATACTTGTTGATTTCATTTGAAAGGAAAAGTAATATATAATAAAGCTGTAGAACAAAGTAAGGTATTATTTTAAGAGCAAGCCACTTCTCGCTGAATCTCAATTTCCTCAGTTATCAAATGGAGAGATTAGATGATCACAGGATCACAGATCCAGCGCTGGGACATCGGAGTCCAGCTAATCCAAACTCCTCATTTTACAACTAAGGAAACTGAGGCCCAAGATTTAGTGACTTACCCAAGTGAAAACACGGATAGTAAGCATTGGGGTTTGAATCCAGGTCCTGGAGCCACCTCTCTTCCCCCGAAGTTCTCTGGTGACCCTACATCCCCCATGTTTCCTTGCTGAGCTAGGGTCATACCCGAATAGTTACAACCCAGGGGGTAAATAGCTGTGCCCCTTCTTGTTTCCGCTATCATCCCAGTCCTTTCGTAGGGACGGCTTGGAAATGGTCCCTAGGTGTCTTAGGTAGCTCTTTCGGCGGGGTTATAGAAGCAGGACTTCTCTTGGACACCAAGAATGTAAGGTCTCCGAGACCCAGAGACCAGGGTGTTTCCTCTTCCTACGCAGACAGTGGCAGCATCCTAGGGTCTAGCAAATCCGGCCAGATTCCCCCCACCCAAGCCCTCCCCCCCGGAGGAGGAGCCTAGAGCTGGGCCTCTTAGTTAAGAAGCCAACACACCCCCAACACACCCCCTGCCTCCCACAGCCAATCAGAGAAAGCGGTTCCCGGCCACACATTGCCTCTATAAACCACAGGCTCTGCATTCCCGGCAAGAACGAGAGCGGGACGGCTCTGGTAGAGTGGACTGATCCGCAAGGCCCGGGAGCGCAGGAAAGGGGAAAAGGGAGAAGTATAGGAAAGGAGAAAAGAAAAAGAGGAAAGGGAAGAAAAGAGAGAAGAGGAAGAAAAAGTATAGAAGAGAGGAGGGAGAAAAACAGCAGAGCGCAGGGCTTCCCGCCCTAGAACCTGGGTATCCGAGCTAGAGCCCGAGCGCAGAAAGCGGTGGCAGCATAGGCAGCGGCGGCGGCGGCGAGAGCGCACTGCGAGAAACATGGACTCCGGAGGCAAGGTAAGACCTGCGGTTCGGTCTAGTCCCCACTGAGAGGCAGCCGGCCATGCCGCCCTCCGGCCCCCAGCCCCGAGCCAGGCGAGCGGCGTGCTCGGCTAGTGATGCGAAGGGGAGGGGCTGAGGCACCCGGCGGCTTCCGGCCCCGCGGGCTCAGTGCTCCGAGTGCCCAGTAGCAATCCCCCCCCCCCAGCCCTGGGGCCGCCGGGGGCCCCCGGAAGGCTCTGGGGGTGGAGAAGGAGCATAGGGGGGGTCTGCGCAGCAGGTGGCTGTGCTCCAGCCCGGCGGAGCCTGGAGCTTTGGGGCATCTCGGGAGGGGAGCGTGGCGCGGCGCGGTGCCCCCAGTCTGGCCCAGCCGCGTGGTGTGTGCGTAGAAGGCCCTCTTGGGCTCCTGGCACCTAACGTGAGCCGGTGCTGAGACCTAAATGCTCAGGGAGCGTCCAGGGGAGTGAGGGTTTGGGGTTGTGGCGGGGGGCCGGAGGGCCTTGGGTTAGAAAGGTGCAGAGCGCGCTCCTTCCTTCGCTCTGAGGTGTGGTGCCTCCGCCCCTGTCCCCGCCTCTTCGGACTGGCTGAGAGCCAGCCGCCGGCGGGAATTTGAGGGAATCTGCGCCCCCGGCCCAGCCTAACGGCTGCATTCACTCCACTCCCAGGAAGCCACCAGTTTGACCGCCAGGCCTCTTTAGACACAGTGGAGAGCTGAGGCCGTCATTCTGGGGTTGAATTCTACCTCTGCCATTTCCTGGCCGTATGACTGTGGGCAAGTCGCTTCCCCTCTCTGTGGTCGTCAGTTTTCTTATATGTGAAATAAGGGAGCTAGAGTAGATCCCTTAGGTCCCTTACCCCTCTACTGCTGTATGATCTTCGTATGGCGCAAGCGCGCCAAGTGGGGGCCGGCTGGGTGGGCGAGGGCTAACACTAAACCTTGGAATGGAAGATCTTGTCCCGGAGTCAGCCCTGGGCAAAGGAGACCTGGGGCTGGGTGGGGGCCCTGGTGATGTCAGCTGGGCAAACAAGCCTCTCGTAAACGCGCATCTGGCGAGTGGAGATTTATAAACTGATTTAAAGAAAGCAAACTACAGTTGTGAAAGGGGAGGGCGCGTACCGGGGAGTGCATACTAGCAGGGGAACAGTTCCAAATCCCTCTTGCTACCACCCCCCAGTTTAGGGAGGTAGCGGAAAGTTTGGAAACCCTCATGGTCAGCAGGCAAAAAAGCGTTCTATAGGGATTCCGAAGGTGAGGCACTCCCCATCTGAGCTCGCTCGGTGGTCCAAGATTCCTGCCCAGCCAGACCGCAACTCCCTCCTAGCTGGGCTGGGCCTTGAGGCTAGGGCTCCTGGCTTCCGCTCACCTCTCCCCAGGAGCCGAAGGGGAAAGGATGCCCTGGGACCCCGGTCCTAGTCTCCGAGGGGAAGGACTCTTAGCTAATGTGGCTATGTCGGGAGGAGGGAGAGGGGGCGGGCGGGCGAGCAGAAGTCGCACGTTCCGCACGCACTAAGCCTTCTCTCTGGGGCTGGCCTTTCCCTGGCAGAGCCCTCCCCCAACTCTCCCACCCTCCTTTCCCTCCCAAGCTCTGTAGCTGCCGGAAATCGGGGTGAGGGGCTAGAGGGGAGGGGCTTCCCAGAGCTTGCTCCGGATTGGCCACACCGGCCGAGCCCCCTCTCCGGTCTCCAACTACTGCCCCGAAGCTGGGTGAAGAGAAGCGGCGGGGGAGGGGGGGGTGGGGAGGAAGAGCCTTTACAGATCCAGACATTCACAAGGCCGGGTGGTCTCTTGGGAGAAAGAATCATACATAGATCATAGTACGGGGGAGGCAGGGACACACCCCAACTCCCTACCCCTATCCTTCTTTTGCTTCTTGTCTGATAGACTGGAAAGATACAAAAAGAAGAAAGTTGAAGGCAGAGTGAGTTCTAGCTTCCTGGCAGAAGGGGAAGGGGGGATGGGAGAGGAGTAAAGAGCCAATCTCTTACCTCTCTTCCCCAGGTCGGTCCTGGAGGGATCCGAACCTCACACCACACACAGCTCAGGCTGAATGGGCACCCAGAGGGGCATCTGGGAGGCCAAAGTGTCCGAATCTGGTTTACCAAAACCAGGACTGTCAGATTGAACCCCACCCACTTTTAGGGAGAGCGCTCCCGGCAACAAGACTGGCTTAGTTTTTCCTAGGGATACCTACACAAATCTACCCTTCCAAATACTCATTAATCTGATGGTTCACTCTTCATAATCTCTCAGGTAGGGGTGGGGGGGGGAGCACTAAAGAAAACCCTTTCAATCAGGAACAAATTACAGCCTAGGGCTTATCACTAGTGGAGAAAAGCTTTCCACAATGGTTTGTGGAGGGAACATTGGATTTGGAGACAGAACATCCCGAGTTCCTATCTGCCACTTACTGGCAATATAACCTTAGGGAAAACTTCTGAAGTTTCCTCCTGTAAAATGAAGGGGATGGTAACAGGTGCTACTACTAAGGTACCTTATTAGTTCTAACATTTTATGAGCTATTTATTTTTTACATATTGGGGGAATTAGAGGCTCAGAGGAAGGAGAGAGGCTAGGATTAGAACCTAGATCTTCTGACTTCTAATTCAGCTCTTCTTTCCCAAGTGGCCTCTCACCCTACAATGCTGCCTCTCTGCACCATGCTCTGCGTGTGTCTGTTTCTGCACGTATCCCTCCACTGGATAAGGTTACAGTGCCTCCATCTTCCTCACTCCATAGGCTCTTCAATTTAGAAGGAAAATCCAAGTTCCAACACCCTCATTTTACAGAGTGCTAAACTGAGGCACAGAGAGAGAGGATATATAACTTGCCCAAAATTACGAAGGGATTTAAAAGTTTCAGAGCCAGGATTTGAATCAGGACCTTTAACTCCAAATCCAGCCCTCTCTCCACTCTACCATCCTGTTTTATTATTATCTCTAAACTTGAGGGCTACTTTAAAATAGGAGACTCAGATATGGAGTAAACTCTTTATACATGGGAAGATAATAATGTGTAATTCCTAAGAACTTTATCACTATTAGGGCTGTTAGAAAGAGTATACTTTGAGGGTACCTGTGTGAATTGACTATGGTGGGATGATTTGTAAAAAATCAAGGAGTGAAATGAAGAGTGCACTAGAAGGGGGAAAGGAGAGGTAGAATAGGGTAAATTATCTCACATTAAATAGGTACCAGGAAGAGCTATGAAACCGAACCTTACCCTTTGGAATTGGCTCAAAGAGGGAATGACATACAGTTTGGTATAGAAAATTATCTTGCCCTCCAGGGAAGTAGGAGGGGAAGGGGATAAGGTGAGGGGCTGATTGCTGATGGATTAAGGGGGAGGCAGTGGTCAGAAGCAAAAGACTTTTTGAAGAGGGAATAGGGTAAAAAGAGAGAAAGATAAACAGGGGGAAAATAGGTTAGAGGAAAATAGAGTTATCATAACTGTGAATGGAATGAACTCACCCATAAAACAGACTGGATAGCTGAATGGATTAAAAACCAGAATCCAACAATGTTTACATTTGAAACAAACACAGTAAAAATAAGGAGTTGGAGCAGGAACTATTAAGCTTCAGATGAGGGGGTGTAACAATCTTGATCTCAGACAAAGCAAAAGCAAAAAAAAATCTAAATTTAAAAGATAAGCAGAAAAGCTTGTATTTTGTTAAAAGGTACCATAGACAATAAAGTAATAATACTAAACATGTACCAAATGGCCTAGCATCCAAATTCTTAAAGGAAAAATTAACTGAGTTACAGAAGGAAATAGACAGTAAAACTATTATTAGTTAGGGATCTCAACTTGACCCTTTCAGAACTAGATAAATCTAACCACAAAGTAAACAAGATATTTAGGAGATAAATAGAATTTTAGAGAAGTTAGATATGATAGACCTGGAAAAAATTGGATGGGAATAGAAAGGAGTATACCTTTTCAGTTGTACATGGCACCTACACAAAAATTGACAGTGCATTAGGGCATAAACTTCACAACCAAATGTGGAAAAGCAGAACTATTAAATGCATCCTTTTTAGATCATAATGCAATAAAAATTGAATTCAATGAGGGCCCCTGCAAACATAGACTGGAAATTAATTGGAAACTAAATCTAACCCAAGTGGGTCAAAGAACAAATCATAGAAACAATCAATACTTTCATTAGAATGACAGTGAGATAATATACCAAAATTTATGGGATGCAGCAATACTTAGGGTAATTTTTTAATCTCTAAATACATCAATAAAATAGAGAAAAAGCAGATTAGTTGAGTGCAATTTTTAAAAATAGGAATTTTTAATTTGTTCTTTTTCTAATTAAACACCAAAATGGAAATCCTAGAAAATCAAAGGAGAGAGTAATAAAATTGAAAGAAAAAACCTATTGAACTAAACTAAAAATTGAGGAACTGGTTTTATTGGGTTTGGGGTACACAGCAGGCATAGATCAACTATTGGTTAATTTGATCTAAAAAAATAAACTTGAAATCTTTTTAGGAAGTTGCAGGGAGCAGGTCCCATCCTGAGAAGGCAGCTTCATCCAGAATAACTGACTGAGCTAAGCCCTGCAACCAGGCCTTCTATACAGTGAAGCCCCTTGGAATTAAGTTTAGGGAAATAGTGATTGAGGTGGTTCAGTAGTTACTTAAGAAGTTAGGATTCTGTGGGGAATAAGCCCTTCCAGAAGAAGGGTGCCTCCCATCTAGGGTTCAGAAGCTTATCCAGGCTTCTACCAGAGATGCCCAGATGGAAAACTGGCTCTTTCTATGTGTCCAGAAAGGCCAAGACCTTCAATACTGCAGCTTAGCTGGGGGAATCTGTTGGGGGGAAGACTATTTGTCATAAATGTTAAGGTTTTTGTTTTTTTGGAGGGGGAAAGACAAGGCAATTGGGGTTGTGACTTGCCCAGGGTCACACAGCTAGTACGTGTCTGAGGACCCATTTGAACTCAGGTCCTCAACTCCAGAAGGACTCTTCACTTCACTATATAGCTGCCCCCATAAATGTTAGTTTTAACTTGAACTGTTAGTATCAGAGAAGCTGGTGTTAACTTTGAGACAGTAACTCCCTTGTTCCTTCCTGGTATTTGCCTTGTAGAATGATCCATACTTTTTGTTCTTTTTTCTGGGACTAGGAACCAAATTAATCTCAGCAATTAGTAGACTCAGGAGACTAGGGTTCCTACCTCTGTCCTTATTCACTGTGTGACTTTATCTATGTCAGTTTCCCTCTCTGAACATGTTTTTCCACCTGTAAAGTAAGAGTTGCCCTTTCTCATACAGTGGTTCTGGGAATCAAATGAGAATATATACATGTAATCTGTAATAGAGAGGGAAAGGGCTTTAGAGAATTATCCTGTTTAACTCCTTCATTTCAGAGAAAGGGAAACTGAGACCTAGAGAAGAAATCAATCTAACATTTACTGGGGAAGGGAACCATAAGATCTTAAATACCTAGAGCCTTGGTGTTCTGGGAATTTACCCAGCTTGCTTGACCTGGTAAATCATTTAATGTTCCGCTGCTGGGGAAGTTCTCTCCTGCCCAGTTTCCCTGAAAGCTAGTCCGTATCCTTGCAGATGGCCTCCTGGGCTTCCTTTCCCTTGTTCACTTCTATATAACTGTTAAGGGAGAGAGAAAGTTATATTTTAGCACTAGGCTACCATTTTTGACAGCTGCAAAGGCTTACTTTGTCCTATGGTTTGAGAGAAACACTGGATGAATACTTAGAACCTTAAGGTCATAAAATGTCAGAGCTGGGAGAGACCTTAAAACATACTGTGCCATTGCTGGAAGAGACTTTAGAACATTATGTCAGAGCTGAGAGGGACCAGAGAACATTCAGGGTTAGGATTGGGAGGGACCTGAGAACACCTAGTGCTCACACTGGGAGAGATCTTAGAATGTAGAATGTTGCAGGTTGGGACACAGACTCATATAAGGTCTGAGCTAGAAGGAACCTTGGGGACAGTTTCCTCTGATCTTAACAAATACCAAAAAAATGAGCACTTCGAATATACACAGTACAAAACTAGAATTTTGAAACTATGAATTTCTCTCATACAGTTTGCTTTTTCTTTTAAGTATATAATAAATTCAGCAGAGACATTGCATCTCAGCAGAGAGGGCTCTTAGAACAGAGAACATCAGGGCTGGGAGGGAGGGACCTTAGAACATCCAGAGTTGGGAGAGACCTCATAGACAGGTAGAATCCAGAAGGGACTATAAAAACCATATAGTCCACCTACCTCATTTTTACTGATAGGAAAACTAAGACCCAGAGAAAAGTGACTGGTCAATGAAGCAATGCACCTTTTCTTTCCCTTGGTGGATCCTACCCCCATCTTACCCCCCCCCCCCCCCCCCCCCCCCCCCCCCCCCCACAGGACAGCCTGCCAGTACCACACACATACACACACACACAGACACTGCTCACTGCCAAACAATCACCCCCTCACAGTCTGCTAATCTATAGATTTAGAAGTGGACCCTGAAGCAAAGTTGCTCATTTCAGGCTGAATGTAAAAAATGTGGCCTTGTGCCTGCCTGGGACTGGGTTCTGCTCACCCCAAACCTGGACCAGTTCCAGATCCTTATTAATCAGATTGTAACTGCAGCTGATTCCAGCCTTTCCCAAGACACCTGGTCACAAGGCTTGAGCCCAGCACTTCTTTTGAGCACCAAGGGGCCCTTTCTCTGGTGCTGGGGGGCAGAATACAAGGTTAGGTAGTCAGTGGAATGAACAGGGGAACACAGGGCTGGAAATGAAACCAATCCTGGTATGGTTCTATCAACCCATCTTCTGACAGTGTAGATGCCACCAGGGGAAGGAACAGGAGAGCCTGGCCTTGGAGTCAGTGTAGCTGGTCTGTTAACAAGAAGAATATCAAATGTTCCCTGACCTCCTGACTTGGGGCTGAGCATCTGGAGATATTCCTGCCTCAGTAGAAAGCCCTAACTCCTTACCTCCTATCTCATTTAATAAGACTAGTTATCTTTTTTTTTTTTTTTTAAAGCAATCTGGGTTAAGTATCTTGCTCTAGGTTACATGGCCAGGTGTTTCTGGGTGGGTGCTAAGTGTCTTGAGCTTGGGAGGTCATCCTGACACTGGAGCAGGTGCTCTCACTAGCTGTGTTACCTGGCCTCCCCAAGACTAGTTATCTTTTAAGGGAGTGTTTTACCTAGGTTATCTCCTTTGATCCGAATGGCAACATTATAATGTAGGTAGCTGTTATCATCCTTGTTTTACAGATAAGGAAACTGAGGAAGACTTTTTTTTTTTTAATTTAGTGACTTACCCAAGTCACTAAATTTCTGTATCTTAGAGCTTCCTGAATCTCTGAATATGTTGGCAGAAGGAAATACCTGGAAACATTTGATTCTTTGGTCTGACTGTCTGTGGGCCTATGTGGAGCTGAGACCTCCCTGGAGCAGAGGTAGAAGAATCAGTCAGAGCTGACCCTGAAGCCTAACACCAGAACCCAGGAGGAAGTAATTTGATTTCAGGATGAGAACCTAACACCCAGAGGTCACCTAAAGGTCATCTAGGTGTATGATGTCTGCCCTACAGGGCCAGCTCATGACTCAGGCTTTCTGATAAATTTAAGGTATAGACTGCTGCCCAAGACAGTGTTTGGGACTAGGATTTAGGAAGCCTGTGTTCTAATCCTATATCTGCAACATGCTTGACCCAGGGCAAGTCTCTTTTCTCTCTTTAAGCCTCAGTTTCCTCATCTGTAAAATGGGTATCTGGGTTGGACTAAGTGAACTTCCCTCTTTGAAATTATGTGATTAAGAAAAATTTACAAATCCAGAAGGAAAAGAAGTAGAGAATAAAATAGGCTTTTGGGGGCCCCCCAGTTTTCTTTCTATCCCTTTATCTCTGTAAAATGCTTCTGCTCTGGGTCTAGGGGGTCTCTCAAGGGTCCTTAAATAAAGCATCATTCACTCAGAGGTAGAAGGGACATCTGGTGCCATCAAGGCCAACTTGTACATGAGGCAGATGCTCTCTGCCTCATCCCACCTGACAAGTCCGTCCATGTAGCCCTCACTGGGTAACCTCCCCAGAGGAGCTTCCCAAGGCCTCTAGCTCCTGCCCCCTGGGGAAGTCTTCCCTCCTAGAAAGTCTTCCCTTCCTAATTACTCCTGGTAATGCTGGGAGCCCTCAGGAGCAGAACAAGCCTATTCTCTCTTCCCCAACTCTTCATATACAATGTCTTTCCATCAATGACTTTATCAGCTCAGCCATGGTGCCCTCCTCCTCCTCTCCCACTGTGCTTAGCTGGGGGATGGATGGGGAGGGCAAGGGAGTAGAAAAAGAGTCAGCTATACCTGAGGAAAGTTCTGACTCACATACACTTATAAAAGAGCAATCCAAGACCTATCCCTGCCTTAGTGCTTTTCAGGACAAGGACCAGGGGAAGATTCCTGGCAAATCTCAGCTCTGGACAGCCCAGAATCAAGAAAAAGCAGCCTGATCCTTAGATGCCAAACTATGAAAACCTGGAATGAGGAGAAAGAGTTAGGGTTAATGTTTGTATGGGACTTTCATCTTTTAGGGGGGGAAGCAAGGCAATTGGTGTTAAGTGACTTGCCCAAGGTTACACAGTTAGTGTCAAGTGTCTGAGGCCTCATTTGAACTCAGGTCCTCCTAAATAATTTCTAATGATTTCAGGCTCCCAACAATGGAGCAGACTGCTTATATAGTCAGGTAGGTAGTAGTAACCTTCTCTTCATTGGAGGTGTTCAGGCGAAGGCCAAGTAACCTTATGACTAGGTTCCTGTCAAAAGGCAGCCTGCTTCCCCTAGGAGCTGGACTTTGAAAAATTCCTTCTACTTCTGGGATTCTATGATTTTCCAGTCGGGCAAGAAAATTTGAGAGAATTTGAGCTGGGCCATGACCATGGTGTTCTGATCTCTCCCATCTCAAGGGATAGTTCCCTGGAATTAAGGCAGAAATGGGCAGGGAAGGCTGGAATCATAAATGAGTCATGTTTTGGCAGCACCTAAAGGTTTACAATGAGGTTTTATCATTATTTTCTAGATTAAGAAACTGAGGCTCAGAAATAGAAAGTGGTTAACCCAAGGTCACACAGAACAGACCAAATCTTGCAGTGATCTTTTCTAGCTCACTGGATTACTGCCCTATGACTGGGCCAGAGATGCTTGCTACTCACCTCCTTCCCACTCTTTCTACGCCAAAGAGCTGCACCCCCAAGGAGTCCAGGGAGGACTTAGAAACACAACCCCTCTGCTTTTCAGAACTGGACAGTCCAGTTCAGCTCCACCCAGCTCCTCTCTCCTCCCCTCCACCCTCCCTCTGAATGCTGGTTGCTAAGGTTATCAGCTGAAGCTGATAAATTCTGCCCAGTTGTTCCTAGCAGATAACCTTTCTTGGTAGGTTATCTACATTCCTCAGTGACTGAGCAAGTTTTTTCCTGGGCATCAGTTTCCTCATCTGTGAAATGGGCCTTAATACCACTTACCACTGCTTGTCTTCTCAAGTTTCTGTCAAATATGGCTTTTGGGAAAATGCCAACAGAATAATTCTCCTTACTTGAGAGAGGTAACAACCCTGCTTTTCAGTCAGGCTCCAATCTGTGCTGTTTCAAAACCCAGCAGAGGTGAGGAACTTATGGCCTGAGGTCACAGGTGGTCCTCTAGGTCCTCAAGTGCCCCCTTTGACTGAATCCAAACTTCACAGAACAAATCCTCTTAATAAAAGGATTTGTTCTGTAAAACTTGCACTCTATCAAAATGCCAAACCCAAGACCCTAGAAGGCCACTTGTGGCCTTGAGGACACTGCAGGTTCCCCACCCCTGCCCTAGGGACTGTCTTCCCTACTGTCTACCAGTATTTGGGCCTGTAGCCTGGGCCCTGCCCTCTGAGGCTTGAGAATTTAATTTTTGGGAGATAAGACCCACACTGCATAAAACAATTATGGGCAGATTGTTTGATACTAAGTGGAACTCTGAGCTGTTTGGAGGATCCAAGGAGGGTTCTTGGCCTGCTTGAAGCCTTTAGGGAAGATTTCCTGGAGGACTGGAGCTGAGTTAGAATGGACCTAGAGCAGGAAGGGGTATCAGATCATCTAGTCTGGCCCCTTGGGTTTTACAGGTGAGGAAACTGTCTCCAGAAAAGTGGTATCACCAGGGCCCAAGGACATAGGGAGTAAGGGATTTTATAAACCCAGGGTCCCAAACCAAAATCCATCCCTGGCCCCCAAGTTAGGCAAGACTCTTTAAGGAGGTGGGAGTAGTGTGATCAGATGCTTGTAGGGAGGAAAGCTGCTGGCTGGAGCCCAAACCACAGCTCGAATTCGAGAGCTTGATAGAATGGAGACTTTCCAGGGTGGCACAGAGATTTAGTCAGGATATGTGAGTTCAAGGTCTGTCATTCCCTTCCCCACCCCCACCCATGGGGATCTGTAAAATCCAGCTGAAAAGCCTATATATGATTCCTCTTAGTTTAAGAAACTTATTGAGTCATTGTAGTACAGTAGAAAAGGTATTGATAATGACTTAGTGACCTTGAACAAATCACTTTTCTGAGCCTCAATTTCTTCATCTGTCAAATGGGGATCTCTTACCTCCACTCAGTCCCTTTGTGAGGGTGCCCTCTGTGCCCCTCAAAAATAAAGTGATTGTTATCAGTAGACAGTGTCAGAGCCTGGATTTGATCTGGGTCCAGCACCTTTTCCACTATTTGTTTCTCTGCCTCACAATAAAAAGCTGTTTCGGCTCTACTGCCCTCTCTCTACCCTTAACAGAAGAGAAAAGGAGTATCTTAGGCTTTTGAATTTAAAGGGAGTACCAATCCCTTCATTTTGCAAAAGGCCATGAAGAGTGTGCTTGGTAAACTTGTTCCCTGAGTGCAGCCTCGGCAGACAACCATGAGAAGGTGGGGAGCAGTGGGGCAGGCCCTGCTGGGTAGGGCCTGGGGCTGACTGGCAGGCCCACCCTACCTTGCCCTTTACGGGTACACAGTACCAACCGTTAAATGAAAATTGATCTTTCTTCATACTTTGCCAGGTTTGTTTCCGCAGCTCGGAAACAAAAGCTCTGCATTTCTCTAGAAAGATTAAGCTGTGTGTCCACAAGGTCAGGGCTTCCCTAGACCTCCCTGTCCTCTCTCCTTCCTTTGTTCTCTCCCCATACCCTCATCCCCTTGCTCCCCCTTTGGTGTTCCCACTGACAACATCAGGTTACACTTGATCATGGAGTTGAGGCCATGAGGCTTTGTCCAAGGGACTGTTTCCAGGCCTGCAAGTGGCAAGTGCCCTACTATGCCAATGCCAAGGAGAGAAAATTTAAGCTTTCATGATTAAGAAAGGAGAGACCCCGAAGTGGGTCAGGAAACACTTCTATTCTAGTAGGTGACTCCTAGAACTGAGCCTTGAAGGAAGGGAAGAGAAAGGGCTTTTAAGAGATGGAGGTTAGGGAGAAAAGAGTCCTTTCCATGTTTGAACCTCCTGTACAAAGGCTGGAGGTCTGGAGAGTGAGGAGTCAGCCAATTTGGCTGGAACGGAGAGTGCATGAAGGGGAATAATATGAAATAGAAAGTTGAGGCTTTGGCCTTGGCCTGGAGGCGCCTCCTGGGACACAGGCCCTGCCTGTGCCTGGCATTTTCAGGCTGTGGCCTCACCAGCTACTGCTTCTCCTGTACAAACTGGGTTTGTAGGGAGAGACACCCCCATCTGTTCTGCCTTTCCACTCCTACCTTCACTTTATCACACCCAGTCAGTCTTAGCAAATGAGATAAATGCTTAGCACAGTCCCTTGCACGCAGTGGGCAATTAGCACATGCTCCATGGAAATAATGTTTTATGTGACTTCATACATATGATGGGTAGTATCTCTTTCTTGCCTTGATAGCTGGGAGTAGAGGGAAGGAGACAATTTGGGACTGAAAATAAAAACTTTTTTTTAAATGTCCATTCTTTCTCTCTCTATACACATACTCTCCCTCTGCAGCCCCCTAGTTTACTCTCTCTTATACCTCTGAGTTTCCCCTGCATCTGCATCCCTGACTAGAATATAAAAGGTTAAAAGGGCCGTGGCTGTGTCTGTTCTAATGACAACCTTTCCCCTCAGGGGCTCTGAATATAACCCAGAACCTCACTGACTGACCTCTGTCTGCTTTTCTCCCGACAGCGGGTTACGGCCTCCCTCATGCTGGCCGTGGGTGGTGCCGTACTGGGCTCCCTACAATTCGGCTACAACACTGGAGTCATCAATGCCCCACAGAAGGTAAGTACTACCCCACCCACCACGACACACACACACCCATCCATCTCCTCCTCCCTATTGCCACCATCCCTAATACACTGTCTTCTCAGAAACCCCTGAAGTGGCTACCTCTCAAGTGTCTGATCTCTCTCACCCAACACAGTGGGATCCTGAGCACTGGGCCAGACTGAGCTGCAGAAGGGAAATGGGCAGTGGCCAGGGCCAATCTGTGTTGTTTGGAATGTGGGTGCCTAGCAGGCCACACCCACTGGGAGAGAGGCAGGTCACAAGCACAGTCTGGGATGCTGAGTCATCCTCCATTAGCAGCGGAGATCTTTAGCGGGACTGACAGTTCAGTCTAGTTCACCAAACATCTATTGGGCACCTTTGCACTGTTTGGCATCCGAACCAGTATTTAGGGAAAACATGGTCTTTGCCATCATGGAGCCTATAGTCTGGGAGGGGGATAAGACAGTCAGGCAACTGGAATGGACAAGACAAGGTGAATGAGGTTTAAGGAAGGGGCCATTTTGGGAGGAGGTCATTACTGACAAAGGACCATGGAAAGTTCATAGGGATCTCAGGTCGGTTCAGGGACCTTCCTACAAGAGAATTCACCAGGGTGAATTTCAGATATCAGATAATAAGAAACAGTGATATCAGATATCAGATAATAAGGAACAAAGACCCAGCTCGTGGGCACAGGTAGGCCAAGGGTACCCCAAGAGGTTCTGTTTCCCTAGAATATAAGCTGTGCAGGGGAAAAGAGGGTGAGGTAAGGTTAGAAAGGAGAATGGTAGCACATCATGGAGGCCTTGAATGCCAGGAAGAGAAGCTCAGATTTTACTGTATAGGCAATAGGGATCCCCTGAGAGCTTTTGAGCAAAGGCCCGACATGACTAGCTCCAGGGATTCTGAAGATTATTCTGGTAGACAGCACATGAACAAAGAACAGATTTGTCCAGGGGAAAGAGAAGAGGCTTTAGGAGGAATTGTCTTAGACCGGGCTGGAGTGACTAGGACCTATATACTATGTGGGTGACCAAGGTATTAGAGCATGTTTCTAGCCTATCTTGGGGTTAGAAATAGTTTTCCCTTTCTGTGGGAAATACCAAGACTTTGTGACTAGTCAGAAGGATCCATGGGGATGTATCCACTTCTGCCATGTAAGGTTGGGTACCCCAAGACAAGTTATAGGAGGAATAATAACTTGGTTTTCTATAGTGCTTTCAGATTTATAAATCATTCCTTGAAATAACCATAGAAGGTAGGTAGAACAAGCATTTTTGTTGTTGTTTTTTTTATAGAAAAGGAAACTGAGACTTGGTCTTTTAACCAAGTGACTTGGCCACAGTGTTCAGCTAATAAACATTGGATTGTGGCCTCAGGCTGCTACCCCACCCTTTGTACTAGATCACATTACTTCTGAGGAACACTCCAGTCATACATGAGGACATTTTGCTAATTATGTATTAGGGATGCCTGGCCCCTCTCACCTACAACCTGGCTGAGAACCAGGAAGTAAGCTCAAGAATTCTGAAATAGACATCATAAAGTCCATTGATTCATTCATCCAGCATTCACTGAGAGCTTTCTAGAGCTGCCCATGTCTCCCACCTCTGTCCCAGATCAGCCCAAGCCACAGAACTGAGCTTTCTTTGCAGATTTGGGTGTTACCTCAAAGGCAGAATTTAGAACAGCAGTTAACTGACACTCATACACAACACCCCTAAGAGGGAGGAAGGTACTGCATAAATCATTACCTCCCATTTCACAGATGAGGAAATGAGGTCTACGTAGTGGCCCATAATCACACTGAGTTAAGAATAACAGATGGGGCTTGAAAACTTGGAACTCCTAACTCCAGGGGCAGCTAATGAGATAGTCAGGAAGACTTCATCTTCCATGAGTTCAAATCTGGCTTCAGACACTAGCTGTGTGACCCTGGGCAAATCACTTAACCCTGTTTGCCTCAGTTTCTGAATCTGTAAAATGAGCTGGAGAAGGAAATGGCAAACCATTCCAGTATCTTTAACAAGAAAACCCCAGATTGGGTTAGAGAGTCAGACACACTAAAAATGGCCCATCATTAGGCCTAACTAATGACAAAGTCGGCATTCCTAATACAATTGGACATAGAGTCAGGGGATCTGGGTTCAAATGTTGTCTTAGAAATTTACTAGTAATTTGGCCCAAGGTGAGTCACTTAGCCTCCCTAGATTTCTCCATCTATAAAATGAGGGGTAAGACTCTAAATTTCCCTCTAGCTGTATAGCTATGATACTCAGAACTAGTTACCAGAAGGTAAGCACAGGCAGGTTTGTCCCCAGCCCAAGGCCCTTGACCTACCTGAGCTGTCCTTGCACTGGGACTAGCTTAACCTGCCCTGATTCCCTGAAGGAGACCAATGAGACAAGGGGGGAGGGGGGGAGCACCAGACACCATGGGAAAGACCTCATTTTGGCTGACCCGTCCCCTTTGAATCTTAGAGCACCGAGCTCACATCCAGAAAGCTTTGACCATCTCCCAAAGCTCTGTATCTGGCAAAGACACTAATACAGGGGACAGAGTCATGGACCACATCCAGGTGGGAGATGCCTGAAGGTCCCTGGGTAGAAGAGGGCCCAGCTAAGGAGGCTGAAAGGCATTACAGGGAGGAGAAGGCAGTTAACAATGTCACATTTGACAAAGGTCAAAAGAACAAGGACTGAGAAAGGCCTGTTGGGTTTGGCAAATAGGAAGCTGTTGGTGACCTCAGAACTGTTAGTGAATTGGTTGGGACAGAAGCCTGATTGTAGAGGATTTAGATGAGATGAACTCTTAGCTCCTCCCAAATTTTATGACCAAGTAATAGAGACGTTCCCTTGTCCCTCTCACTTCCCATACCCCAAGGCAGTGGTGTTGTCATTGAAAGAATACTGGAGTCAAACTTGCTGTGTGACCTTGGCAAGTCCTTTTTCTCTTTCCCTTGGTTTCCTCCTCCATCTAATTGGAGAGATCATATAAGATGGACAAATGGTCTTTGGGATGGCAGGAAGGGTCCCAGCTCGGTCCTGAAATCCTCTACTGCACATTTGGGCTCAGCCCTCAAAGACCCCTCTCCCCCCCCAACTTGGAGGGCCCCCTTCATATACCTTCCTCCTGGTCCCCATTCCTCCTTTGTTGGGGCCCTCAGTCTGACCCCAAAGCTAAATCTTCCAAGTACAGGTTTGGAAATCTGCCAGTTTCTCTGGAAGCCCCTTGGGCAAGGAACCCAGTACCTGCCTGTCTCCCTTTTCCAGTCCACTCAATCCCCCAGATCAGCTCAAGAAGGGGCAAATGCCCATGGCCTTGGTCTCTGAGTCCATTCTGGTATCCACTCTATTACTGACTTTCTGGGTGCCCTTCCTACAGAAACACCTGCTGAGGGATGGGGATTAGAGTAGAGATGATGCTATTTTCAAGTATTTTAAGGGCTTTCATGGAGGGAGGGATGTGTCTTGCTTCTCCTTTGTCCCCCCAGAGCTGAACAAAGAGAAGTGTCGAGGTAACAAAGAATTTAGTTAAATTCCTAACAATTAGAGTCATACCATGCAGAATGAGCTGCTTCTGGGGGCAGTGAGTTTTCAGGCAAAAGCTGGATGATTTGTCAGATATGTTGGAGTGGAAGGAACCCTGATTCCTGCTCAGATTTCATGTATGCTGTACCAAATGGCACCTTAAGGCCCTTTCGATTCCAGACTCTGTGATTCTGATAGCGAGACTCAGTTTCATTATCTGTGAGACTGGAAGAACTCCAAACAGTCTCACTTAGGCAGTAGCTTCATCTAACCAAAATGAAGCCAAGAACCAGGAAGGATTGCTTGCCTACAATTGAGGTACCTGCCTACAATTGAGATACCAATTGCCTACAATTGAGGTATAGTGCTCTGGTACAGTTGAATAACCATTAATTCTGGGGTGCAGGGAGCTGGGTTCGCTTCTTCCCTAGAACACTTACTGCTACCTTCAGTGATCTTGGGCAAATCCCTTAGTCTCCATGGGGCTTATTTTCCTCACCTGTAAAATGAAACGGCTTAAAGTAGATAGCCTCTGAGACCCCTTCAAGTCTAGATCTAGGATTCTAAGTCTCTGAGTAGCTCCCTCCCATAACTATCCCTTAAAACTCCCAGCATAGTGCCTTTGATCTCAGTCTCTCCTAGTGAGACACGGCTCGACTAGACTTATTTACCTGACTTTCAAGGCCATGATGGATTAGGAAAAAACAGATTTAGAGTCTCTAAACCTAAGCCAGTGAGACATAGTTAGTATTAGAGAAAGAGGAAGGAAAACATGATGAAAGCTGAGATGTAGAGAGAAATTGCAAGGAGATATAGAATTCCCATAGTATATATGGGGCTATTCAGTATAGGGGCAAAAAGTGTCTCAGGAGCAGATGCATACATTACTCCCCATCCCATTCTCTGAAAAAGAAATGGGTATGCCCATGACTCAAGTGTTAATCTGCATTGTTAAAATATTTCTCCATCACTTTCTACAAACTCAGATTTGTAATTTGCCTATTTCCCTAACAATAAGAGGCTGCAGGGGCAGGTTTAAGCTGGTTCCAGCATACCCCACATCCCTATCCAAATCTCTCCAGGCCCAGGGGAGTAACTCACTGGCTATTAATGAGCTTTAGTCTTTTGAGAAATAGATGATAACCTGTCTGGAACCTTAGTGATACATTTCAGTAAGGATTTCAACCTAAACAGCTAAAGTCGTGCTATTTAACAGACTAAACTGCTCCCTGGAAATCTCACTTTTGCATTTCTGGGATGCTGGGAAGAGGCATCATTGGGCTAGGCCTGCTTCTCACCCTCCTCTTGGATTGACTTAATGGTCCCAGGGTAAAGGAAGAGAACAAGCCAAGAGAGCTGGGAGCAATGGGTATCTACCAGCCCACTCCATACTCTGTGATTCTGATTTTGAGACACTCATCCTGAGATTAGAATAACTTCTGCCAGTAGCTTTCCCTATCCAAAGTGAAGCCAAGAACCTAGAAGGATGGATATGGGTAATAAAATTTGTCTCAGGGAAAATGATTTCTGTATCAGAGGATCTAGAAGTAGGATGGGTTACCATGCATGGTAGGTAGTGAGTTCCCCAGCACTAGGTAACAACCAGATCATAGTTTGTTAGGGATCTTTTTAGAAGAGATGCCTGTTGGGGCGGCTATGTGGTGCAGTGAATGAGCACTGGTCCTGGAGTCAGGAGAACCTGAGTTCAAATCCAGCCTCAAAAACTTAACAGCCATGTGACCTTGGACAAGTCACTTTAACCCCAACTGCCCCTCCAAAAAGCAAAAAAGAAAAAACTATAGAAGAGATACCTGTGACTTTGAGTAGGTCATTTACATTTTCTTGTACTCAGTTATGTTATCTGTGAATGAGAGACTTGGTTTAGATGACCTCTGTGGTCTTTTGTAGTCCTAAATCTTTGACTTTATGGACTGGAGGTCATTCTGGAATTCTTTCAAGGATGTAACAGCTGAGTTAGGCACTAAAGGAAGGCAGTGGGGGGGTATTAACAGGTAGTAGTAGTAGAAGTAGTAATAATAATTAGCTAACCTTTTTATATAGGGCTTTAAGGTCTACAAAGCACTTTCATGTTCTCTTATTTGATTCTAACAACCCTGGAAGTAGGTCCTGTTATTATCCCCATTTTACAGAGGGCAAACTGAGGCAGACAGAGTTTGAGAGATTTGCCCAGGGTGGTACAGCTAATAGGTATCTGAGTTTGGATTTCAGCTTGGGTCTTCCTGACTCCAGCATTCTGTCCATGACATCTAGCTGCCTCAGCTAGCCCCCAAGAAGGGACATTTCAAGCATAAAGGCCTTGGGAATGGTGAATTGGCCACTGTGCTTGGGCTTGATACATGTTTGTGGTACAGAGTGGGTGATTGGAAGGCTGGACCCTAGGTGGGAATAAGCATTTATATACAGCCCAGTTGACCTATGCAGATTTGCTCTCTACTAGTCCCCAGTTCAGCCCTTTGGATCCAAGGGAATAGAAATGTGTGGACATTTTCCTCCTTTGTGGATTCCTCTCTGTCCTGTATACAGCCAGGTTCCCCTGGGAACCTCAAGCCCTATGTCCAAAGTAGACCCTCTGCCTCTCTCCCTTCCCACCCCATGCCAGTCCTCCTTACAAACTTCACAGATATTGTAGAAGTGTTCAGAAGTGTTTATGCTCCAATTATAAGTCGGCCCTAATTGCCCTGAGATTCTATGTTTCTGTAAATGACTTTTGCGGAAGTATATCAGTTATTCTCCATATTTAGAGCTTGAAGAAATGACTGGCTGTAGACATGGGCACTGTGGATGGGAATGTTTCCTTGCTACCCAGTGCACAAGAAGGGCCCATCCTTGGCCACTGAATTCTCTTAGCATTCTCCCCACCCCCAGGTGAATTATGAGCTCCTTTGGGGAGAAATGCCCCCAGGACTTCCCAGCTAGAATATTAGACATGTCAGATCTTGAAGGGATTTAGAGATCAGAGTCTACCCCTTCTTTGGACAGACAAGGAAACAAGGTGGAATGAGAGGTCACCTGATACATGGAAGTGGTCTTTAATGCCCCCTCCTCCAAAAGCACCCAACACTGCTCCCGCTTGTTCCCATTCAGTCCCAAGACCATCAAAGAGGAGTGGGTGGTGTATGTACAGGAGGAGAGGAATTGATGAGCCACCTCCCAGTGGAAGCCCTGGGAAGGAGTGGGAACCAGGCTGTGGTTTCTACTTCTAACCAGACCTAGGTGATATCATAGGGAAGAGTCTGGGCTAGGCCAGGAGCCAAGATATGTGGCTTAGTGCTTCCTTGTGTATCAGTCAGAGCCCTCCTGGGTCAGTCAACAAGCATCACCTACTATATGCCAGACACAATTCCTGCCCTCATGCAGCTTTCCACCTCCTTGTGCCTCAGCTTCCCCACCTATGTCCAAATGGGTATAATTCAGCCATAACTTGAGCCTCTCAGCCCTCAAATCCATTAGACTCCACCTCCCCGAAGGCTAGGGTGGGGAGGAAAGTGGGAGGTAGGACAACTGGAGGTTTTCCACAGAAGAGAAAAAGGTGTCCACTCTTAAAGGCTGTGGCTGCGCTCCCTCCTCTACCTTTCCTCATCAGCTGAATCCAGCTGACCCCAAGTCCCCCTCTCTGATCCTCAGTATGTATGAATGTCTTTTGTGTCCCTACAGGAAGGGTTTGCCAATCACTCTCTTAAAAATAGGTCCTTTGTGTACAGTTGTCTGTCATGGCTTCCTGAATTCAGGGTAGAAAGAAGGCACCGCCTCCTACATAGCACATTCTGTGCTCCTGCCAAATTCAGGTCCTAGCCTGGCCTCTCCTCACCTGGCTTGGTGGGGTGGCTGGGCTAGGGCGGGGCGTTACTATCTTGGAGGCTCAGCCCTGGGCTCAGGTGTTTGCATTTCCTGGAATCCTTCTTCCTTGTTCTACACCCACTCCCTTGTTCCCCTCCCCCATTTGGTGCAACTTCCATTCTCCATCCCCCAACTCTGAGCCAGGGTTCTCTTGCCTCCCTTTTACTGTTCTTTGGGGAAAGCTATATGGGGGGGAGGGGAAGGTGGGGCAAGTGAGCTGGCAGAGTGGAGAGAGGAAGCATTTGGAACCCAGGCTCTTGGGTTTCACTCCCATGTTGCAGGACCTGAAAACACACACTCACAACACATACACACAAACACACACACCTTTTCCTCCCACTACCTCCCCCCCCCCCCCACCTGGCCTTGGGGGGAGTCTTCTGGATGGAAGAACCTGTCTTTCTGCATTACCTCTCAGCTGGGCTGGCAAAGCTGCTGTCATTGCCAAAGCCCAGGTGGTGGGTGGGGCTATGAGCTCTGCCTGCTGAGTTAAGCACCCAACCTATAAGACCTACACCAGACCTACACCATGAGACAATTCACGGGGGGCTTTGGAAGACTCCCCAGGGACCAAGCTCTCACTCCCAGGCCACTTGGTCTGTGTCCCATCATATAACAGACCCTTTCTTCCCATCATTCACAAGGAGGGCCATTTCTCATAGGTCTTCCTCCCCCAGATTTCCCTGCTCTCTGAAAATCTACCATTAGTTATTTAGCATCAGCAACCTGAATCTCAGACCCTGCTATGCATCAGGAACACCTTACTAAGTAAAATACTCTGGCAGGGAATGTCATTCCTAGAAGGGACCAATACTCTTTAAAGAAGATGAAAGAAACTTAGGGTTCTGGAAGGGGGCGGATTACTTATTGCAGTTCCTAGCCAAGGCTCCCCTTCAAAGCAGTGGGATGTTTTCTTCACAGGTGATAGAGGAGTTTTACAACGATACCTGGGTGAATCGATACAATGAACCCATATCATCCACCACCCTGACTACTTTGTGGTCCCTCTCCGTGGCCATCTTCTCCGTTGGTGGTATGATTGGCTCCTTCTCCGTGGGTCTCTTTGTCAATCGTTTTGGCCGGTAAGTAAAGAATATCCACTTAAGATACAATAATTCTGTCTCCTAGCTCTGTCTGCCTCTTGCTTTTTTTTTTTAAACCTTTTATTGATGCTCCCCAATCTCTTCTCCCTCTCCATAGAATTTTCCTTTGTAACAAATAGCAGAGAAAAACAATAAATTGACCATGACTGATAATGTATACCTCATTCCCCACCCATATTCTACCACTTCTGTGAGAACCACTCTCTCTGATGGCCTCTGTCCCAGACTTTGTCTCTTTATGCCCTATTCTACCCCTACCATCACCCTCATAACCCCAGACCCCTGATCTTTTGTCTCCCAGGCGGAACTCCATGCTAATGATGAACAGTCTGGCCTTTATTGCTGCTGTGCTCATGGGTTTCTCCAAAATGGCCAAGTCCTTTGAGATGTTGATCTTGGGGCGCTTCATTATTGGCTTGTACTGTGGCCTCACCACAGGCTTTGTGCCCATGTATGTGGGGGAAGTGTCACCTACAGCCCTACGTGGAGCCTTGGGCACCCTTCACCAACTGGGCATTGTCATTGGCATCCTCATCGCCCAGGTAAGTCCTTCTGGTGGTGTTACCTCTTCCCTATCCATCCCTCTGCCTCCCAGCCTTCCCTAGAAACAATTCTATCTCACCTAACCCCTAGAGCCAGGTAACTCTTGCTAAAATCTCATCAGAATCATTCCAGTTCCATTTCAACCCTTTTGTTCTTTATGACTTTGAGAGTGATACTCTCAAAGTCCATACTCTTAAGAGCAGTCTAGACCCAAGGGCTCTGACTGGTCAGTGGGAGCTTCCTGAAAGTGGGACTGGGGCTGGG
The DNA here is from genome assembly GCF_028583685.1 of Petaurus breviceps papuanus. Lineage (NCBI taxonomy): Eukaryota > Metazoa > Chordata > Mammalia > Diprotodontia > Petauridae > Petaurus > Petaurus breviceps. The sequence goes on along the minus strand of NW_027187338.1, from coordinate 12,815,469 downwards.
CCTTCAAGGTAAGTAGGATTTGGATATATCAGAAAAAGGGATAAGGCCTTTTCTCAAGACAGAGCAGAGCTTGGGAGTTAGAATGTGTTCCCAGAAGGAAGGATGAAATGACCTGGTCAGAGCAGAGGAAACCATGTAAAGTGAACAAAGGCCTTTCCTCTCCTCCAGCTCTTTCCAAGTGCTGTTACTTGGGTGAGTGGAGGGCAAGGTTTGCCCACCAAGGACGGTGACTACTATATGACCCCAGGGAAGTGATTTCTCTCTATGATTCATTTCCTCACCTGTAGGAAGGGATGGGACCAGATGGTTTCTGACGGCCTCTTCCAGCTGATGCTATGTCTCAGGTCTGGATTCTTGGTTCCCTTAGGTGTTTGGTCTGGACTCCATCATGGGGAATGAAGAACTGTGGCCCCTTCTCTTGGGTTTCATCTTCATCCCATCTGTGATCCAGTGTGCTGTGCTTCCCTTCTGTCCTGAGAGCCCCCGCTTCCTGCTCATCAACCGCAATGAAGAGAATAAGGCCAAGAGTGGTCAGTAGCCACCTGCTGCATCTTTCTCCTCTGCCTGCCCCCTTGGCCTTGTTGTCTACTCATAGCTCTGTCCCCTTACCCTAGTCCTGAAGAAACTTCGGGGAACCACTGATGTGAGTAGCGACCTTCAGGAGATGAAGGAGGAAAGCCGGCAGATGATGCGTGAGAAGAAGGTGACCATCCTGGAGCTGTTCCGCTCACCCATGTACCGTCAGCCAGTCCTCATAGCTGTGGTGCTCCAGCTGTCCCAGCAGCTGTCCGGGATCAATGCTGTGAGTGGTCCCCCATCCTGAACACAGTAGCTAGCCTCATAGACCTCTCCCAGGCTCCTTTGCAGGGCCTTGAATGGTACCATGAGTTCAATACCAGAACAGTGCACATGGGTTTGCTGAACCCCAAACCCAACCACACTGATCCAACCTGGCCAGAAAGGATTCAAGTGCAACTTAAGCCTGACTCCTTTCCTGGCAGCCTGGGCTCCCCTGAGAGTCTCACACCCTGCTGTGTAGAGGCAGGGGACTGGAGTGGGATGACCTGATTTCTCCCCACCCCCCCTTACATGGTTGCTCTGTCTTTCAGGTCTTCTATTACTCCACCAGCATCTTTGAGAAGTCTGGAGTGGAACAGCCAGTCTATGCCACCATTGGTTCCGGCGTGGTCAATACTGCATTCACTGTTGTGTCGGTGAGTATCCAGGCCACCCCATGTTGGCCCCATAGGACCTGTTCCCCATTAGATATTTCAACTGGGGACTTTGCTTGTTCCCAAGGAGATCCTACTTCCCCATACCCCTCCTCCATCTTCCTAGCACCAGCCTAGAAGCCCAACATTCTCCCTCCTCCCCAACCCTGGATAATGGTGTGTGTCTCCCTGCACTATCTGGGGATCCTGGACTTGGGATTCTGGCCCCATTAGACTGGGGAGGTTGAGGGCTGTGGCTGATATGGAACCACAGAAGTGGAACAGGATGAAAGGAGATTGTGGGACAACATTCTGATGTCTCTACTCTGCCTACAGCTGTTTGTGGTGGAGCGGGCTGGACGCCGTACTTTGCACCTCATTGGCCTAGCAGGCATGGCAGGCTGTGCTGTGCTCATGACGATTGCCCTGGCCCTGCTGGTGAGTCACTCTGCCTACCCCTGAGGAGGGATGGGGGATCAAAGCCACCAATAATCCAGATTTCCCAAGTCCCAGGTCTGGGCCCTGTTAGATTTAGATTAGGGAGGGACCTCATTTTGCAGAGGCCTAGAGAAATTGACTTGCCCAAGATTTCATGGATATCAAGTGATAGTTCTCTGGATTAGAGCCAAGCTCTTATCCAGTGATGGCACAGCTCTGGACACAGAGCCAGGTCTGCACTGCTGGTTGGTAGGGATTCCCCCAGCCCACAGATAACAGGAGTCCTCCCTAATAACAGCCTCAGGAAGGTCCTTCCCCATCTCTAAGGGATTGGAGAGCCAGAAAGGCTGAGCCCCTGGGGCTGGGGAAATATCCTCAGCTAGTCCTTGGGGTAGGGTTTGAAAAAAGGCTGAGCCCCTGGGGCTGGGGAAATATCCTCAGCTAGTCCTTGGGGTAGGGTTTGAAAAGATGCAGTTAAGCTTAACAGGCAACCACCCTCTAACCTCCCACATGGCTAGTGACCATAGAGAAAGGGGAGATATATGGAAGGTATCCCTAAATTACACAATCAGATATTGGGCTTGTACTGTCATAGGGACCAGCTGTCTTCTCTATAGCCAGACTAGGAAGTCTGGGAACATGATTGGTGGGAATAGCAAGATGGAAGGAGTTTAGGATTGAAACTTCCTAACCCTGCTTGGGACAGGGAGGGAGGTCAGTCTCTGCAGAGTCTCCCAGCTCCAAAGGAACCTTCTATGTGGTTAATTGGAGGCAAGGTTCACTAGAGTGGCCCCTTTTCCCTCTTTTCTTGAACAGGACCAGCTCCCCTGGATGTCCTACATAAGCATCGTGGCTATCTTTGGCTTCGTGGCTTTCTTTGAGATCGGTCCTGGCCCCATCCCATGGTTCATCGTTGCTGAGCTCTTCAGCCAGGGCCCTCGCCCAGCTGCCTTTGCTGTGGCTGGCCTGTCTAATTGGTCCTCCAACTTTATTGTGGGAATGTGTTTCCAGTATGTAGAGGTGAGTCTTTTATGCCCTGTCACTTCCCCACCTCCTGCCATCATCCCATGCTCTCACATGTGGAGGTCAGACTTTTGTTCTTGGTTCTCTTCAAATCTGAGGCTGCATTCAGTCTTCCTATAACCTAGAAGTCAGGCAGCTAAGGCCAAGAGAGGGGCCTTGGTTTGCTCAAGGTGACCCACTGAGCCAGAACAAGCATCTGGTCTGTCTGACCCCCTGGGCAGCACTAGTCATGGCTACCCCTCTCCCCAGCATGCTCTCCTCTTAGCTTATGGCCAAGCGTCCTTCTCCAAGGCCAGATCTCTCACGGACTCCTTTGCTTTTCAGCAACTGTGTGGCCCCTATGTCTTCATCATCTTCACTGTGCTGCTCATCCTCTTCTTCATCTTCACCTACTTCAAAGTCCCTGAGACAAGGGGCCGGACCTTTGATGAAATTGCCTCTGGCTTCCGGCAAGGCGGAGCCAGCCAGAGTGACAAGACACCAGATGAATTCCACAGCCTGGGAGCTGACTCCCAAGTGTGAGGAGTGGGACAGCGGTGGATCGTCTCTTGGCCAAGGGCTTGCCTGCTGGACCTCCTGAGCCCCAGGATACTCCTCTCCTCCCCATCCCTCTCCAGCTCTCCCCAGCCTCACCATCCTGGACAAGAACAGATTACTGGGGCTCCTCTTCCTCTGCCCCCCTACCCTGGATCTCCAGGCAGAAAGATCCAGCCAGAGGCACTGACCAAGGACAAGCTGGGGCTGGAGCTCTCTCCTTCAAGATTGTGCACAGGAGGAAAAGTCAGAGCTGAATCTTTAGCAAACGTTTTTTTTAAAAACTTTTAATTTTTTTAAAACATTAAATCAGCCTGAGTCCCCCACCCTAGCTGGGCCTCTCTGGGACATGTGAACCAGAGTGTCTGTGACAGGCGGGGTAGAGGAGACATTCTCAGACCTATTCCTTTCTTATCCACTACACTAATCATAGGGCTGGATCTACAACCAAGGACAGACAACACTAACCCAGCATGAGTTCCCCCCTTCCCTGATACAGCCTTCCAATCAGGCTCTCCACCTCCAGAAGAATCTCTCTCCAGGAGCTGACTGGACACACTCTGGGGATCAGGGAAAGGTTGGAAGGAGGGACACAGGCTCTGAGGCTGCCATCTTGCCACCAACTGCCCCAAGCCTGGAGCTGGTTGCCAAATGGAACATTTGGAGGGAGGGGTAAAATACAGAACTAGCTGCCTGAGGGTGCTGAAAGTGTCAAGAGACATGGATATGTCTGGCCCGTTGTGTATAGTTCAGAAGATATTTATATATATTATATATATATTTTGTTTGTTGTTAATAGCAGTAAGTTATAGCATATCTGGACAGGACAACGTGTAAATAACCCTGCACATCCATTCCCAGTATCTAAAGCTGAAAGGTGCACTTATAAAGCCTGATTTCTACATTGGCTGTCTGTCCGTCCATCAGTCTGGCAACATGCATGAAAACTGGTTTCCACAAGCGAAGCTGTTCTTTACCTTACCACTTGGGTCCCTTGCTTCAGTTGACTCTGACTCTAGAAAACCAGGTCTCAAAATCCTATGTGCCAGGCCTGGCATCTGAAGTCCAGAAGGCCTGGGTTCTAATCCCCACACTTGATTCAGCTTGCTACTAGGCATATGCCTTTCTCTGGGCCTCAATGTTTTCATTATGAGGTTGAATCAGACTGTCCCAAGGTCCCTTCCTGCTATATCCTATGGTCCTTCCACCTCAATCTATTCTATTCGATCCTTCACATACCATAGATTTTAATAATTATGGACAAGCCCAGTCTAAGGGCTGGTCTCAAAGTATATTGGAAAGAGTACTGGTCTGTGGCTGCTAAGTGGCAGTGAATGGAGCACCTGCCTTGGAGTCAGTATGACCTGAGTTCATATGTATCCTTAGACACTTACCATTTACTAGCAGTGTGACCTTGGGCAAGTCACTTAACCCCAATTGCCCTGCCTTCCCCCCCTCCAAAAAGCAAAAAAAGTACTGGTCAGAAAAGGACCTGGGCCCTTTTCAGTTTGAAAAGCATGTGATTCTCTGAACCTCCTCATTCCTTAGAGATCATGTAGTTCAAATCAGTCGTTCATGGTTTGAGATTTAAAGGCCCAGGAAGAGGAAAGGATGTGCCCAAGATCACAGAATAATGGCAGACTGAATTTGAATCCCAGGTCTTCTGTCTCCAAACTCAGCCCTTTTGCCACTACTTTGCTGTCCACCTTTTACCATGGCTATCCCTGGTCCAATCCTCTCTCCACTGGGATCTGGCTGAGACATGCCCTTGAGCATTTGGATAGTCCCACCTTGCGCCGGTCCTCTGGTGCTCATTCTGGCCTTGTCCCCAGGATAAATGTCTAGAGGGAGGTGGGATCTCAGGGAAATGGGTGTGAGCAAGAAATGGTAACACTGTTACCTGGGCATGTGTATCTCCCTGCGGGATGAAAACAGGGTCGCTAGGAGCATAGGCGCTCAGACTCCTGTTTTTATGCTGATTTCCCCAGTTGCAAAGCACCCCACGACCTGAATCTTCATAGGGAGTACGCATTAAGGGAGTGAAAAGGTCTCTTTGCACCATTTTCCGATGAAGCTGAGGCCACGAGATGGAACAGGCCCCAGGTATCCATCCTCCCACAATCAGCAAGTTTAGGGCTCCCTTTTTTATCGGGGTTATGCAGATGCCCCCATGTACGAAGTGTGGCATGAAGGCGCTGTGCAGAGAGCACTGGGCCTGGGGAGTCTGAGAAGTTCGTATCTCACCTCAGACCCTTACTATCTCCCTGACCTTAGGCAAGTCGCCTAACTCTGTTGCTCTGTTTGGATGAGAATAACCACAGCCCGTATCTAAGAAGTGCCTTGCAAACCTTAAACTGCTATAGAAATGTTAGCTACTCTCCTCATGAAAGAGGAGACGCGATTCGAACCCCACAGCCTCGCTGTTGCTTTCCAGTGGGAGACAGAAGCGGATCCACTTCCCACGTGGAACCGGAAATGGGTGTCCCGCCCAGTCCCCCCACACAACACCTACACAATGAGAAGCATCCAGCACTGCGCAAGTGCAGCGAAAGCCTGGGGGGCTTTGTTCCCCAAGAGGCATATCACTTCCGCTTTGAGGTTCCGTCCCCCACCTCCATAATATGTAAGAAGCACCCAACCTGTTACTTCTAGGAACTGAAACTTGCTAAGCATCGCCGCCCCCTCACCCCACCACAACACATATTCCCTACGCAGGCGCAGACTGTGACGTGGCGCGATCCCTCCACCAATCCTGTTCACCAGATCCCACTCATGCGCAGATGGAGCCAGGAGCCGGGAAACTAGAGCTCTCCAATTCCGTTGCCCAGCAGCCCTCACGCATGTGCAGACGAGCCAGGACTCGGGAAACAAACGCACCTAATCCACCAATCCCTACCTAACGCTTCCTGACCACGTGACGAGCCCCGGCGGTTCCCGCCGCTATTAGCACCCTCAGCCTTCTGGGAGTTGTAGTTCGACTGGCTGGCCCCAAGTTGTCCCGCCGAGCTAGAATCCCTTTAGGGGTGACGTTTAGGGATCTAGTGGCAAGCTGCCAAGACTGATTCAATGAACTTGACCTCTGTCGTTCGGAAGTTTCCATGAGCGACTTCTTCACGAAGATAATAGAGTCATTATAGCAACTCTCATTTCCATGATGCTTAAAGCTTTAGGAAGCAATTTCCTCCCAATAACCCTGAATGAGAAGCGGTGCAAGTTAGAAAATGAGGCCCCGAGGTTGTGACTTGCTATGTGGTGAAGCTAAGAAGAGTTGGGTTTGGAATGAGAAGCCCCGCGTTTAAATCCCACTTCTGCTCCTAGTCCCTGTGGGCATGGGAAGCCGCTTCTATACATCTCTGGGCTTCGGTTTCCTTCAGTAAATAAAGTGACTGGAGTCAGACGCCAAGGTCCCTCCCAGAGCTAAACCAATGAGCCTATGGAAAATACTTTTTTTTTTTTTTTTTGGGGGGGGGGGGGGGGAATGTGTACGGCACTCTTGCCTCAGTGTCTTCTATTCCATTTTCCTGGAGCACTTCAGCTCTTTTGCCTACTCCTTACCCACCAACCACCAGTCCCTTCTTTGCATTTACTTCTAGTGTCTGTTATGTATACCAGTAAAATATGAAATCCCCACCTGTCCACTCCCTACTTTGCGTTTACTTCTTGTATGTATGTTGTGTATCCTGGTAAAATATGAAATTCTTAAGGACAGAGTCAGTTTTTATGTTTTGCCTTTGTATCAATGCCTTGCATATGGTAAGTGTTTAATAAATGCTTGTTGAGTTAAATTCACTGTATCGGCGATGGTGTGGAGGGAAGTCTGCCAAATTGGGAATTAGAAGATATATGATTCCAATTCAGGCTCTGCCACTTAGTTCATCTTCCTAGGCCAATGTTTCTCCATCTGTAAAATGAAGTGGTTGAAATAAATTATCTCTAAAGTATCCTTCCAGCTCTAAATACTGTAACACATGTAAAATGACTTAGAAGAAAATTAATACCCACGGGCTATATAGAGAGGAGAATCACTGACATTAAAATAAGTGCATTTTCAAAGATGGTTTTGTTTTTGGACTTTAACTTGGGACGCATATGAATGGAAAACATGAGAGTGAGGAAAAACAAGTGGGCAGTCTGAGTGCTCCCACTAAATATTTAAAACCACCACCACCAGACAAACCTTTCTGAAGGATTGGTGGAAAGAGAAAAATCACAGAGGAGAAGGTGTAATTCAGTGTTGACCTGCAAATGGGAAGGGAGGTTTCCCATGGGTGGATCCGCTGAAATGTAGAAAATATTGAAAAGCTTCCCTCATCATGCATAGGTATGCCTCTCCATAAGTGGTTGCCTACCCTGTCTACTTAAGTCTGGCAATGGCCACCATCACATAACAAAGCCAGTAAGGGGCAGCACTCCAGAGCTCCAACCTAATAAATGTTTAACAATAGCTTGGGTAGGGGTGGGAGTGGGGGGGAGGGGATGAGTGAAAAGCAAGATATGCTTATAAGTTTAATCTGCTTTATTTATATTTTCTTCATTTTCTTAGTTACAGACAATCAACAAAACAATAAATCAAGCCTTGATTTGTAGTTGGCCAATTTCCCAGGTGTCAATGATCACACTGAAAATTAACAATCAGCTTTAAACTGCCTCTGTCACAGGCTGGTTCCAACACAGGATTTCTGATACACACACACACACACACACACACACACACACACACACATACCATACATCTCACATCACACCTCTCATGCATGGCACAACACACACACACATGCACACTACTTCTTGAGGTTTCTAACAAGTATACTACTTCTCTGGGTCTCAGTTTCCTTATCTGTAAAATGAGGGGGTTGGACAAGCCAGTCTTTAAGGTTCCTTGCAGCTCTCTATCTATGAATGATTCTATAATTCAATGAACCCAGTGGAGGACTCAGTAACATCCCACTGAAATCACAATGGGGACATGCTCCTGAAAGAACAGGCCCCCAAGCCCTGTTCCCACTGCAGAGCCAAAGCTATGATTATGTCCCTGGCAATGCTGGGGTTGGTTGATTTTCTTAGCTTCTGCCTCCTCTAGTCTCTCCTTGCCCTATGGCTAAGTCCCCCTAACTCCCTGATGTATTCCAGGGCACTCTTGCCTCAGTGTCTTCAGTACCTGCCACACACCCTTCTACCCTATTATTTACCAACCTCCTGCTCCCCTGAATCTTGAGACTGACCACCTAAATAGATATTCATTTCACTTGCCACTTCTTCTTCTCCTTACCCCTGTCTATCTCAGCTCTACTCCATCTATATCCCCCACTACCCTCTCCAACACAGCCCTATTGTTTAGCAAGTCCCTTCAGCCTGTCCCTGAATCCTCCTGCTCCCCTAATCTAAACAAATGACACTCCAGATGTAAACACCTTCCCGCTCCTACCTCCCCCCAATACTCTCATCCTTTCCAAGTTCAGAATGCCCTCCCCACCAGTCACTGCCTGTCCTCATCTGATGCCATCTCCATTATGACTTTTAGAAAACCCACTCTACTATCAAATGACATAATATTTATAAAGTGGTTAGCACAGCAACTAACACAGAATAAGAGCTATGTATATAAAAATGCTTATTCCTTTCTCCCTCCCTTTTCTCCCCTCCCCTACTGTTGAGAGGGTAGAGTGCTGGATTTGGAGTCAGCAAAACCCAGGTATAGTGCCTAACATTCACAGTAAACAAAAACCACAAAATGCCCTGCTGTGGGGACACTTGCTTTATTAGGTTAGGGAGGAAAGAGATGTTTGGGAAATTAATTTGTTTGAAATTAAATCTGGAAGGGTAAGAAAAATACTAATACTAAAACTGTACTCTCTGATTTGGGCTCATCTTCCAGAAAAAGATTAATTTTTCTAAACAAAATATCAGGAGGAGAATCAATAAATTGGCATATAATTATCTTACTTGGCTATCTATTACATACCAAACAGTAGAATCAAGTGCAATTTAGAAAATGTTAATTTCACAGAGATTGGTTCTTTGGTGGAGTTGTAGGCTGACAGCTTCAGGTAGAGGTCCATCGATCACTTTAAACACAATCAAATAAAGCTCGATCAAGTCTGCCTGAAAAGGCAGAGTGAATTCATCAAATTCATCAGTCCTTTTCAAATATTATATTGTTATCTATAACCAAGCTGCTTCCATACTGGCATAGTTCCCCATGTCCTCTGACATGACTCTTTGCCCCAAGATTTCAGGTAACATTTATAGGAATCTTGAACAAGGAAATCACAATTTGTAACAATGATGGTTCTTGGTTAACATTGTAGAAGTTGAACAACTGATTTCACTAACCTGTATCTGCTGCCAGGGGTGGGGAACCTGAGACCTTGAGGCCACATGTAACCTTCTAGGACCTTAAGTGCAGTCCTTTGACTGAATCCAAACTTCATAGAACAAATCCTTTTATTAAGGGGATTTGGAAGGAAGTCAAAGGCTGTTACTCTAGGACCACAGGAAGGCCATATGTGGCCTTGAGGCCACCACAGGTTCCCTACCCCTGCATCTTGGACTATTATCCTCTGAGAAATCCATGAGATCCCTCCCAAAGATCTCTATCTTGGGGAGAGTGTCTGATTTAGTGGCTTTCCATGGCCAGATATACTCCAGAGAGTCTACTGTTAAATTTTCATTGTGAGCATTTACACCTCAGACATCAATAATCATTACAAATCAGGGCTTGAATTGTTGTTTTATTGATTCCCTAGACTTAAGAAAGTGGTGGAGAAAATGTTAATAATTCAGATTAAACAAAAGTGGAAAGGTGATCATCTCATATGATCATCTCAATAGATGCAGACAGTAGAGCTGTGAAGTGGTAAGATCATTTTGGAAAGCAATTTGTAATTATTCAAATAAAGTAACTAAAATGTCCATACTTTTTGAACCAAAGAGTTCATTACTGGACTTATACCTGAAAGGAAAGAATCAATAGCAAGAAAATCCCCATATACTCCAAAACATTTATAGCAGCACTTTTTGTGATAGCTAAGAACTGGAAATAAAGTTGTGATAGTAATGGCAATTAAAGATTGCCATTACTATCACAAAAGTAGATGCCCATCAATTTTGGGAATGGTGAAATAAATTGTGGCACATGCATGAATGTAATGGAATATTTCTGCTCTAAGAAATGATGTGTGATGAATACAGAGAAGGCATGGAAAGAGCTATATGAACTGATGCTGAGTGAAGTAAGCAAAGCTGAGAAAATAATATACACATTAATTGCAACAATGTAAATGTTGAAAGGACAATAACACCAAAAAAAAAATCAAAAGTAAATGTAACAAAAGTATAAAGATCAAGTAACACTCACATGAAGACATATGAGGAAATATCCCCAATCTAACCTTTCATGGAGGTGAAAGGTCCACAGGTGTTACACACTGCAGATATTTTCTGACTTTTTCAAAGTATCAGTCAATTGTGCTGACTTTTTTTTTCTTCTCTAAAAAATTCTGTTTGTCATGAGGGCTATCTCTTTGGGAAGGGGAAAGGGAGGGATACTTGGAATACTTATGGGTATGTAAGAAACAGAATATAACAACAACAAAAATTTTTTTTAATAAAAAAGCATTTTCTCTGGCTGTCTCTCATACCTGGAATATTCTTCCTCCTCTCTGCCTCCTAGCTCCCTGGGCTTCCTTCAGGTTTCAGCTAGAGTCCTACCCTCCCTAAGGTTTTTCTCAGTCCTTAATTTCATCAGCTTCTCTCTGAAACTACCCCAGTTAATCCTGGATATCTCTTGTTTAAACAGTTACTCCTGTGTTGTCTTCCCCATTAGACAGTGAGCTCCTTGGGAGCAGGAATTATTTTTGTTTGCTTGTTTTTTGCCTTTCTTTTATTTCTAATAAACGCATGTTGAGTGACTGACAACTTGTCCATTGATACTTGCCTGTACTGGGTAAGTTTTGCTTGTATCCCCCTGGAAGTTTGCCAGAGGGGATCCATCAAAAACTGGAAGTCTTCTTTAGTTCTTTCTGATAGAGAAGGTACTAGTGGAACATTTTGGCTATCCATCTCTTGAATTCTGTATATGACCATCACATCTTCTCTTCCTTTCTTACATTTCCTCAATTACATCTTTCATTCTTCTTCTTTGAAGTTCCTCCTCTGTTATCTGTTGAAGTCTATTCATATCCACCATGCACCCATCTTTCCATTGCCCTCAGGATTCCATGTCTGGCTGACATTCATAAAATATATTTATTACAAAATACATAAACAGCAGAAATGGGATGTGTCTCCAAGCCCAATTAGCAAAGGAGTAGGGCTGTTTTTCTTGCTTGCCCTCCTCCAGAAAGTTAATTCACATTCCAGTGTTATAATTGTGATCCCTTGGCCCCTTTCCTGGTGCCCTTGAGTCATGAGGCTACAGAAATGCCTTCCTGAAGGCCACAAGAAAATAGCTTGTCATTATGGTTATTATACAATAAGGGCAGGCAAAATGTGTGTAGTACACCAGGTGATACTTTAGTTAAAGTAAGAGCCAGGGGTCTCTGTCTGGCACAAGCATGGGATAGCCTTCCAAAGAGGCTGCAGTAACCCTAAATAGCTCAGCCCACAATTATACAGACTGCTTCCCCACATAGCCAAGCCCACACTTCAATACCAGGGTTTAGCTACTTAGATGACCACCCACTGGTCAGATTCAAAAACTAATCTACTCTTTGAATCCAACCATCCAACCAGTTCTGAAACCATCTGATTATATTATTGCTAGTCCACACCTCCAGTAGAACTGGTATGACACATTATCAACAGCTTTGCTAAAAATCAAAACCTAACTATATCCACAGCCTTTCCCTCATCCACGGGTTTAGCAATCCTTGCAAAAAATGGGATTGAGTTTAGTCTGGCATGACCTGTTCTTGATGAAGTCTCGCCGGCTCTTTGTAATCACTGCTTTCCTTTCTAAATGTTAATCAACCATCTCTTTAGTGATCTTCTTAAGAATTTCAGTATGAAATCTACTGCCTGTACTTAGCTCAAGAATCCCCATTCTGTCTAGGCTTCCCTTTTTCTTTTTCTTTTTCACATTAAATTTATTTATGTTTAGTTTATAACATTCAGTTCCATAATCCCTTGAGTAACAAATTTTCTCCCTCTCTCTCTCCTCCCCTTTTGCTCCCCCACTCCCCAAGGAGGCATGCAATCCTATATAGGTACTACAAATACCTTAACACTAAACATTAGTCTAGTTGTAAAGAAGAATTATAACCAATGGAATGAACAATGAGAAAGAAGGAACAAAACAAAACAAAACAAAAGAGAGAGAACAAGTAGTTTGCTTCAATGTGTATTCAGACTCTGTAGTTCTTTCTCTGGATGTGGATAGCCCTTTCCATCATGAGTCTTTTGGAGTTGCCTTATAACCTTGTGCTGAGAGGAGCCTGGTCTATCAAAGTTAGTCATCACAGATACAATATGTTTGTAACTGTGTACAGAATTCTCCTGGTTCTGCTCTCCTCACTCATCATCAGTTTATGTAAGTCTCTCCAGGTTATTATGAAGTCCATCTGCTCCTCGTTTCTTATAGCACAATATTACATTCATATTCCACAATTTGTTTAGCCATTCCGCAATTGATGGGCATCCCCTTGATTTCCAATTCTTTGCCACCACAAAAAGAGCTGCTATAAATATTTTTGTACATACAGGTCCTCCTGCCACTTGTATGATTTCTTTGGGATACAGCCCTAGAAGTGGTATTGCTGGGTCAAAGGGTATGCATATTTTTATTGCTGTTTAGGCATAGTTCCAAATTGCTCTACAGAATGGTTGGATCAGCTCACAACTCCACCAACAATGCATTAGTATTCCAACTTTCCCACATCTTCTCCAGCATTTATCATTTTCCTGTTTTGTCATCTTAGCCAATCTGATAGGTGAGATGTGGTGCATCAGAGTTGTTTCGATCAGCATTTCTCTAATCAATAGTGATTTAGAGCATTTTTTCTTGTGCTTACAGATATCTTTAATTTCTTCCTCTGAAAACTACCTGTTCATATCCTTTGACCTTTTATCAATTGGGAAATGACTTTTAGCCTCATATATTTGATTCAGTTCTCCATATATTTTAGAAATGAGGCCTTTATCAGAGATACTGGTTGTAAAAATTCTTTCCCAATTTCCCACTTCCCTCTTAATCTTGGTTACATTGGCTTTATTTGTATAAAACCTTTTCAGTTTAATATAATTAAAGTTATCCATTTTGCATTTCATAATGTTCTCTATCTCTTGTTTGGTCATAAATTCTTCCTTACTCCTTAAATCTGACAGGTAAACTATTTCTTGCTTTCCCAGACTGCTTACAGTATCAGCTTTTATATCTACATTGTGCACCCATTTCAACTTGATTTTTGGTATGGGCTTCCCTTTTTCAATGCACTGTATCCCTCAGATTCAATTAGTCTTCTTTAACAATATTGTTTATTTTACATTCAATAAAATAAAAAGGAAATAGATGGAATGCTTCTATATGGAAGCACCCACATCTAGCCATTTCCTAAATCGGTAGTGTACTTCTCAGATCTTTGGTTGAGGCTAGTGAAGTCTCCTGATTGTATACACTCATAGCTCATGGGAGGTGACTAAGAAAAAGGGGAATGTGTCCCATCTGTGGATCTCCGATTAAAAATAGGGGAAATCAAGAAAAACCATGAAAAACCACTTGTTCTAGCATCTGTGTGCCCTTGATGGGAAACCAATTATATTGGAATACAGTTAACAAAATATTTCAGAAAACAGGTTCACAAGGCCCCATCACATAGCCACTCTCCCCTCTTTTGTTAAGGAGAAGAAAGAAAAAAAGTTCTTCCTTAACAGTCCAGGGGTGGGGAACCTGTGGCCTCAAGGCCACATGTGGTCTTCTAGGTCCTTGGGTGTGTTCTTTTGACTGAGTCCAAGTTTTACCAAACAAATCATTTAATTAAGGGGATTTGTTCTGTGCAGTTTGGATTCAGTCAAAGGATTGCACTTGAGGACCTAGAGGGCCACATGTGGCCTCGAAGTCTCAGGTTCCCCACCCCTGGTTCCTACTAGAAATTCTCTCCACCTTCTTTTTCTTTTACACTCCTACTTCCTCAAACTAACTTAAATCTGTCAGTTTCTTGAGGATGCCCACTCCTCAATACCCCATCTCCAAGGCTAGAAGGATGTGATGGAACACTTCCTGCTTCCTACTGCCAATTCAAGACCTTGCCCAGCTTTCCAGCACTCAACAACGTGAACATCTTTGAAGTTGACCTCATGGGATTAGTTATAGGACCCTCTCCCGATCCTCAATGACACTCTCTACTGACCTCCAACTCATTTTCTCACAACCTTCAATAGTTGTTCTCTGCATCTCCTCTTCCGTGATTATTTTTTGGCAACTTCATCACTCACACTGATCATCCTTTCCAATAACTGAACTTAGCCTCTCTGTAGGGGCAGTTAGATGACACAGGGGTCAGAGGGCTAGGCCTGGAGTCAGTAAGACTTGACTTAGAATCCAGTTTTTAATATTTACTAGTTGGGTGTCCTGGACAAACCACTCAACTAATATCTGTCTTCCTTTCTTCATCGGTAAAATGGAGATAATCAGAGCACCTACCTCGCAGGGTTGTTGTGAGGGTAAACTGAGGAATATTTGTAAAGTGCTTTGCAAACCTCAAAACAAAATATAAGTGCTAGTCATTATTAAAGAGGTCCTCCCACTGTCCCCTGGAGTGTGCTCAGGTTCCATGCCTGCAACCATGAAGGAACTTTGGGGAACTTTGACCTCTCCAACTCATTCACTGAGAATTCCCCAACTGACTGCTGAAACAGAAGAACTGAAGACCCAGGGAACCTTTACAAAAGGCCATGTTCCAAATGGCAAGCTTCTTGTTTCTTGGTTCTCAAGACGACAAGATGTGACTCTAGCTGCGACATACCTTGGGGAACTGTTCAGATCCCACCTACATAGCCAGTAGGGTTGGAAAACTTAACTAGGCAAGCCTGCACCAGGCTATCTGCTTCTTTTTATGGTTCCATCCTTTTGATAGGTGGCCTGGTGAGCTGGAAAGGCCCGGAGGTTTGCTAGCAGCAAGGGGCAGCACCTATTTAAATGGCTTCAGGTGCTGCAGATTAGGCAATCCTACCTGAGATGCTGAAGAACAGATTTTAATACTCATTTCTGTGATGTAGGCACAAATCTTTCAGAAATAATTTTATTTAATGTTAATACCATGTCTAAGCTGTTTCTCATTTAAAGAGAAAGATGTCCAAACTAACAGTCTTCCCTCTTTCCCAAGAAAATTTAGTTAACATTTATTGGAATCCTGCAAGAAGACAATCACAATATGTAAAAATACAGTTTGGGGTTAACATTCCAGAATAGGTTACTAATTCAAGTCACCTTCCTATTCCCTCCACTTTCTTCCTACCCCACGTCTCTTAATCTCTACCTGTGGAGAATTCTTTTAAGTAATAGGTCCCTCCCTTTGAATGGAATTTCAGTGGGTATTTCATAGGCCAGTCCCTTGTGGGATAAAGTAGTTGCCTGCCTTTAGAAAAGTTATTAAGTCAATCACTTCTGGGGTCCAGAAAGTTAGGATCTTATTTGCCCAGACATCTTGTTATTATGGGGCAGTTAGATGGTGCAGTAGATAGAGTATGGGTCTTGAAGTCAGGAAAAATCATCTTCCTGAGTTCAAATGCAGCCTCAGACACTTACTAGTTAGGTGACTCGAGGCAAGTCACTTTACCCTGTTTGCCTCAGTTTCCTCACCTGTAAAATGAGGCAGAGAAGGAAATGACAAACCATTCCAGTATCTCTACCAAGAAAAATCCAAATGGGGTCACAAAGAGTCAGACATAACTGAACAACAACTTGTTATCACCCTTAATACATTTCACTAAGAAAGGCTTTATCTTTTCTTCTACACTCTTTCCTAAAAACTACAGAAGGTTTTAAGCTGGAAAATGTTTTTTATTAATATTTTCTGTTTTATTTAAAAGGAAGTTTTAAATATGCTTCCACAGAGATGAAATGTTAAACAGTTAATTAGTAGAACTGCTAACTGTTTTATGTTTTGATAAGATGACTTTATAGCAAAAGTAGCTATGGATTAAGCTGTTGAACTTTTTTATGGAACTTTAAAAATAATTTTTAAGAAATTTATTTGTTTTTACATTCATATATATATGCAAAGCAGAGTGGATCACAAGTGCATACTCTGTGTAAACATTTTGATGTAAAAGCAATTTAAATTTTTTTGTTTATCTTTCCCTCCCATTACTCCCCAATAGAACAATTAAAAACACATCTTCACAATAAATACATATAATCCAGTCAAACAAATTCCTAACTGCTCATGTCTCATTCAGGATTTTAAGTCCAATCACCTCTCCAGAAGGAGGTAAGTGGTGTGATTCATTTTCAGTAATCTGGATTTATCTTGGCATTTTGGGCTCAAAAGTCCTTCGAGTTATCTTTCCCTGCAAGGTCCTTGTCACTGTGCAAATTCTGGCCATCTGCAGTCCTCCTGATCTATATCTAGACACTGGAGCCAGATGACTCCGAAGGAGAAAGTAAGACTGGTGATTTTGCACAGCCCTCCTTCACTTAAATCCAATTCACATGCACGTCATGCAATCAATGACCTGATGTCATGGCCCTCTTTGAGAACAAAGGACAAACCACAATAAACCCCCTATTTCTACTCTCTTTACTTTGCATCAGATAATAGAGGTATTCTCAGTTTTCTGTGAAACCGTCCATTTTGTCATTATGACAAATAATATTCCATCACATTCACATACCCCAGTTTGTTCAGCCATTTCCCAATAGGTAGAACCATGCCCCATCCCCCATACTTAGTTGCCAGTTTTTGACTACTACAAAAACAGCTCCTATAAATATTTTTGTATACGTGGGTGTTTTGCCTCTTTCTCTGATCTCTTTAGGTCATAGAGGCAGCTTGGTGACATCGTGGATAGACACTAGACTTGGAGTTGGGAAGACGAATTCAAATCCAGCCTCAGACACTTACTAGCGATGTGACCTCAGGCAAGTCACTTTACCTCGCTCTCTGCCTCAGTTTCTTCAACTGTAAAATGAGAATAAGAAGAGCATCCACCTCACAGGGTTGTTATGAAGATCAATTGAGATAAAATCTGTAAAGTGTTAGTGCCTATTCATGAATAAATGCTCATTTCCTTCCTTCATAGGCCTAGTAAAGGTATAATTAGGTCAAAGGGTATACACAGTATAGTTACCTTTGGGCA
Source organism: Petaurus breviceps papuanus (assembly GCF_028583685.1). Classification (NCBI taxonomy): domain Eukaryota; kingdom Metazoa; phylum Chordata; class Mammalia; order Diprotodontia; family Petauridae; genus Petaurus; species Petaurus breviceps. Next base: position 12,797,968 of record NW_027187338.1, on the reverse strand, counting down.
TAATTGCAAATTGCTTTCCGGAATGGCGAGACCAATTTACAGCTCTACCAGCAATTCATTTAAGCCACTGAATTTCTGTTCTAATTATTATATAATTCCCACTGTGACTCCATTATAATTATAATTGCTTTCTATCTGGGAATAAATAACCTGTGCCGTACCTAAATCATATTGTGCATTGAATATCTCTTTGGCTTTTCCCTTTGGTGGGAGAAAGTCTAGACAAGAATTAAAAGTAAATGTGTCCCTCAGGTAACTAGAGTAGGAGTGATGAACCCACAAATACGGGAACAGGAAGCCAGTCTCCTAAGGAGCTGTCAAGCTTTCTTTACCATTGAACCTAGTATGGGACAAAATGGTTTGATAAATGACATGGACAGGTAGGTACCCTCACCTTTGTGAATTCCTAGTAGTGAACTCTAAATGCTAGACTCTTACCTCGTTCGTTTTTTTTTATTTTAATTTAATTTTCTACCCTTTAATAAAGTTGGCTAAAATTTTATGTCTTTTCAAATAATCAAATTTTAGTGTTATCTGTTCTAGTCTTTTGGCTTCTCAATTTATCTTTTTTTCCTTGAATTTTCAATATTTTCTCTTGGGCTTATTTTGTTGGGTTTTTAAAATTTTTTCTATCTTGTGCTTATTATTGACTTTCTAAATTTTTTTATTAATAATAAAAAAGAATTTTATAGCAGTTTCAGGTTTGCAAAGTACTTTATACTTTTTACAAAATATTTCTGTTTATCTTTACATCTTTTATCTCATTTCTCCCTCACAACAACCCAGGGAAGTAGGTGATATTATCAACTCCATTTTACAAGTGGGGAAACTGAGGCTAAGAGTAGTGACTTGTTCAGGATCACACAGCTAGTAAGTGTCTGAGGCAAGAATCAAATTCACTTTTTCCTAACTCCAAGTCCCATGCTCTATCCACTATGCCATCTGGCTGTCTTTATTTTTTAAAATGCCCATTCAGCTCATTAAATCTTTTCTTTGTGTCTTTTCAGGAATATACTTTTTTCCTCCAAAGGCTAGTTTAGTTGCATCCCAGAAATGTTGGTTCATTCAGAAGACACCATTCATCTTTTAGCTCTAAATTTTCCAACTCCTTTTCTCTATTTTCCCTTCTGTTAATTTTTTTTTTGCACTCTACTAAGTTTTCCCTTTATAGATTTAGAGGCTATGGTATTCAGAGCATACAAGTTTGCTATTAATGTTGAATTTCATTGTTTATAGTTCCTTTAAGCATAATGTAATTTACTTGTATATCTTAATGTTGTATATTTTTATTTTTTATTTTGTTTAATGGCATGATTTTAAGTCTTACTTTTTTGGTTTCATCTGATGAGGAATAAATTTTGTTCCAGCCTTTTTATCTTTTTTTATAGATGTGTTTCTTTTAAACAACAAATTGTAGAATTTTGTTTTCTTTTTCTACATTCTTGCCACTTTCATTTTATTGCCACTCTCATTTATTTCATATATAAAGTCATGAGAACTAAGTTTGTGTTTTCCTCCACCTGTGTCTCTAGTGTTGCTTTTTAAAAGGATTTTTTGTTCCTATTTCCCCTATGATTAGTTTTGCTTAAATTACTTTGTTTTTTTCCTTTTTAAAAAAATTATTTTATTTTCAATTCTGGGAACAAAACAAGCATTTCCATAACACAGTATGATAAAAAAGATGATTCCACATGAAACTGCAAATCTACCATGTACAAATTTCTATTCCTTCCAAATATACAATAGTTATCATGTAAATTTCTTTTTTTCCCTTTTTTCTTCCTCCGCCCCCCCACCATGGCTACCATTAGACACAAATAGCCCCTCCTGAGGGGCACTCATCCTGTAACTTGAGAACATCCTAAAGTCCTTTCCTTCTTATCTTGAAATACCATAAAATTCCTCCTTATCCTGTACCAGAATTTATGGATAATAATATTTTCCTTTAAAGTACTAAGAGTATTGGGCCTTAGAAATTAAAATATTACCATTAGTGATTATGAATCCAGATCTGATTTGCTCATCCAACTAAATTAAGGTAACATGATTGATAATTAATTGGTTTTTTTCAAGTTTTAAATACATGAAGGTTGCTTATGGTATGTTTATGTTTCTAAATTTTCCTATATTGTGCAATTTGGTTAACAATTGTATCACCTGTGTTGTTAGAAAAGCAACCCTTAATATTCTCCTTAACCCCTAGGGTACCATATGCTGTATCCATATCATATGTGTGTGTGTTTATGTGTGTGTGTGTACATAAAAATAAAATTATCCTATACATACTTGTGTCAGCTCTTTCTCTGAATGCAGATGGCATCCCTCTTTATATGTCCTTTATTTTGAATTTATATATTTATAATAGCCAAAATGACTTAGCTGCTCAAAGTCATTCTTAAAACAGTACTGCTGTTACGGTGTACAATGTTCTCTTGGTTCTGTTCAATTGGTTCATCCTCATTTCGTGCAAGTCTTTTCCTGCCTTTCTAAGATCAATGAACTCCTAGTTTCTTAAAGCACAATAGTATTACATCACAGCTATACATAAGAACTTGTTCAACCATTCCCCAATTAATGGGGATCCCTACAATCTCCAGTTCTTTGGCACCACACCGGGAGCTGCTATAAATATCCCATTCAAATTCAAAATTATAATTATTATTTGTGAAGTTCCCTTTGATGTGGATACGGCACATGGTACCCTCAGGGTTGAGGAGAATATTAAGGGTTGCTTTTCTAGAAACACAGGTGATACAACTGTTAACCACAATACAAGAAAATTTAGAAATATAACCATACCATAAGCAAATTTTCATGTATTCAAAACTTGAAACAAAACCAATTAATTACCAGTTCAGGTGATCTTAATTTAGTTAGATGAGCAAATGAAATCTGGATTCATAATCACTAATGGTAACATTTTAGTTTCAAAGGTCCAATACTCTTAGCACTTTAAAAGAAAATATTATTATTCTGGTACAGGATACCAGAAAGGAAGAATTTTATGGTACAGAATAAGGAGGACAGGATAAGGAGAAATTTTATTGTGTTTCAAGATAAGGAGAAAAGGACTTTAGGATGCTCTCAAATTATAGGATAAATCCCCTTCAAGAGGTGCCTCACAAAGTACTGGAAAAGCAACTTAATATTCTCTTTAATCCCTAGGGTGCTGCATGCTGTATCCATATCACCTCCATCTGATTTTTACTCACTATTTTCTTTCTCAGACTCTCTTTTTACCCTATCCCCTCTTACCTTATCTTCTTCCTGCATCCTCCCATCCCCCACTTCACCCACTCCCTTAAGAGTCCCTCCCATCCCCTTCCCCTACTCCCCAATCTCAATCTACTCACCCCCCTCCAAAAGATCCCCCTCTCATCTCTCCCCACCCTCCTAAATCCCAATCCACACACACCCACTAAAAGTTTCTCCCCCAACCCTGTCCCCCAGTTTTCTCACCTGTCTACATGTTCAGAAGACTTCTACTCCCTTCCAGATGTACATGTTGTTTCCTCTTCAACTCAGATGAGAGTAAGGTTCCAGTATTACCAGCCCTCCACCTCCACTTGCTTCCTCTATTTGTTCTTCCTTTCATGCCCCATATTTATAATATAATTGCTTCATTTTACCTTTTCCTATACAATTTTGTTCTTTTAGAATCACTTTATCATATGCAATTCAACTCCAACCTCTTTCAAACTACCTTAGTAATGATGAAAATTTTAAGAATACTGATAACATTTTCATATATAATAAAAAAAAACAGTTTGACCTTAATAAGTACCTTATAGTTAGTCTTTAATGTTTTCTTATATTTCTTCTGGATCTTTTATGTAAAACTTTCCATTGAGTTCTGCTCTTTTTGTTACAAATGCCTGATTTTGTTACAAATGTCTTTCAGTTTGTGGATGTCCATTTTTGTTTCCATTCAGGATTATATCCAACTTTTCTGTGTAAATTATTCTTGAACATAATCCCAGCTCTTTTGCTCCTTTAAATATAATGTTCCAAGACCTATGATCTTTTAGAGTAGAAGCTGCTAGGTCTTGTGAAATTCTGACTGCATTTCTGAAGTATTTAAATGGGTTTTCCCCCCTTGTTGCTCTCAATATTTTCTCCTTAAGATGGGAATTTTGAAATTTGGCTATGACATTCCTATAAGTTTTTCTCCTAGGATCTCTTTCAGGTGGTGAAAGGTAGATTTTTTTTTTTCTATTTCTACTTTACCCTCTTGTTCAAGAACTTCAGGGCAATTTTCCTTAGTAATTTCCTGTAATATTGTATCCAGATTATTTTTTTTATCATAACTTTCATATAGTCTGATAATTCTTATATTGTCTCTCCTTGATCTGTTATCCAGATCAGTTGTTTTTCTAATGAGGTTTCATATTCTCTTCTATTTTTTCTAGTGTCTTATACCATCATTTGATTTCTCTTGCCCAATTCTAGTTTTCAAGAAGTTATTTTCTTCCTTAAGATTCTGGACCACTTTTTTTCCAATTAGTTAACTTTCTATTCATAATTTCCTTGGAATGCTTTTATTTTTTTTTCTATTTTTTCCTTAATCTCTCTTATTTCATTTTTGAATTCCTTTTTGAGCTTGTGGCCATTTGATGTTACTCTTTGGGGTAGGAATAGCTTTTTTGACCTCACTAGCTTCCTCTGAATATGAATCAATCCTTTTCTCATATGCTGTTCCTCACCTCAGCTCCCTCCTTCTCTTTCTATTTGTGAACCTTTTTTTATGAATTATTTTGTGAACCCGGATAAAATTTGGGAATTTTATCTGAATTAACAATTTTTCTTTCTTTCACTTGGTTAGCTTCCTCTCTTTTTTTCCCCTTCTTTTTTCCCATCTCAGCAAATGTTAAATTAAAAATCCCCCTCCTTTCCTTAGTTTTTTTAATGCACCTTTTTAAAAGAAGGATTTCTTTACCTTGCTTTCTTCATCAATTCTCTTCCTCATTAATTCTGTACTCTCTCTTAGAATTATCAATTCATAAGAAAAGTAACGTGGATAGTACAAAAGCCCTATGATGGTTAGATATCAAATGGGAAATTATTTGTATTCTTTTTTTTCTTTTTAAAGCAATCGGGGTTAAGTAACTTGCTCAAGGTTACATGGCCAGTTATTTCTGGGTGTGGTGCTGAGTATCTGAGCCCGGGATTCGATCTCCAGGTCTTCTCAACACTGGAGCCGGTGCTCTTACTCACTGTGCTACCTGGCCACCCAAATGATTTGTATTCTTATAAATTTAAATCAGTTCTCTATATATTTAAGAAATGAGAACTTTATCAGAGATACTTGCTATAAACTGTTTTCCCACTTTTCTGCTTTCCTTCTAACTTTGGCTGTATTGGTTTTGTTTGTGCAAACCCTTGAGTATTTTTTTTAAAATCTCTTGCTACTCCTTTTGTTGTTGTCATTGTTGTTAACACATAGCACCATCTTTTATTCTCTCTCTTTTTGGAATAATCTCTGGAGATGAGACAATTTATGTCATTACTTATTATTTCCTAAATAGTCATACTTCTTCACCTTTCTTTTTTTCTGTTGTTTGGTGTGTTTGCACATCAAATACTCTGTTCATGTCTGACTTTTTTTTTTTAACAGAAGGGTCTCAAATGCTTATTTATTAAATCTTTTCATTAATGATGATGGGTAGCTAAGTGATACAGTACATAAAGTCAGGAAGACCTAAATTTGAATCCTATCTCAGATACTTACTGGAAATGTGACCCTGGACAATTCACTTAAACTTTCTCTGCCTCAGTTTCCTCAGCATTAAAATAGGGATAATAAAAACATCTACTAGGAGGTAGAGTCAAGATGACAGAGTAGGAGGAAGAAGTATGGTGAACTCTCCCACCTCAAAACTCCTACAAAGCTTAAGAAAACTCACCAGACTGAATTCTGATGGGGAAATCCAAGGGAAAAAGTCACAGTGAGTCATTTGTCCAGCCCAGATGAACAAAGACAGACAGAGAAGTCTGTGGATACTAGGGACCACGCCTGGCACCGAGCACACTGCATAGAACACTCCAGCATCTAGGGAGAGACTGTGTACCAGGGCAAGAGGAGGCCCCAGACCCATACTGGGGCACATATACAAGGTGAGGGATCAACTGCCAACTGGCTGCTTCATCTTCCACCCCCCAGTCCTGAGTCACAGACCTAGAGTGGATTGAGGAGATCTTCACCTGGAGATGATGTTTTGTAGTAAGGAACAGCTTAGGCAAATTCAGAAGTGATCAATAGCTGTTGTCTCAGACCCAGGAAACAGAGAAAGCTCTCAGGTCCAACTTCCAGCCCAGTCTGATGTCTGCAGAGGAATAACCAGGGTAGGAATCCTAGACCAAAAGGGAGCCTGCAGGTCTGTCACTCTGAACCAGCAGAGATTCCCAGCTGGCTGAAAATGGTTGAGTCCAGCAGCATCTTCTCTTTCTCTGACCCAAATCTGGGTCAAGTACTTACAAAGACAAGACCAGAGGATCAGCAATCAGACTTTGGGAAGCCTGAAAGCTCCAAGGTCTCCAGCCCCAACCTGAAATTCTGGTGCAACACAATATTCAATACCACGAAGAAGCAGCGAAAGGACCAACCCAGATCTTCCTTCCACCACTGTACAGAGTTCAGCCCTAACATCAAGTTCCAAGTCAGGAAATGGGCTTGAATAATCATATATCCTACCAGCTGTCATGGTGATAGGGATGCCCAAGACCCACATTCAGAAGAGAACGTCTCCAAAACACTTCAAAGTAAAGTCTAAGAGAAAAACACAGTTTGGGAACAAATTCAACTCAAATTCCTGGAAGAAGTGAAGCAAGTATTATAAAAAGAAATTTTAAAATATTTCATAAGTGAAATGAGAGTACTGTTAGAAAAAAATGGAAAATAAATTAGTTATAGAAGAAAGAATTGGAAAGAGCATTAACAGCTTGGAACAAGAGGTACAAAACTGCGGAAACAACAAACTTTCTGAAAATTGAGATGGATCAAACAGAAGCCAATGGCTCCATGAGACAAAAAGAAATGTTAAAAACGAAATTAAAAGGCTGAAAACAATAGAAGAAAATGTAATGTATCTCATAGCAAAAGCAATTGACCTAGAAAACATTGAGTGGGAAAAAATGAAGACTTGTAAAAGCCTAGACATCATATTTAAGGAAATATTAAAAGAAAACTGCCATGATCTCTTAGAACCAGAAGACAAAGTGAAATTAGAATTCTCTAGTCACCTCCTGAAGAAAACCCCAAAACACAAAAAACTAGCCATATAACCTTGGGCAAGTCAATTAACCCCAATTGCCCTGCCTTCCCCCCTCCAAAAAGAAAAAAAAAAGAAAGCCCCAAAATGAAAACTCCCAGAAACATGACCAAAACCAGATCATCATAACTATCATAAATAAACATCATGACCAAAACTCCAATCCTTCAAGTCAAAGGAAAAATATTACAAACAGCCATAAGAAAGAATACAAGTACCACGGAAGCATAGTCAGAATCCCCATGACTTAGCAGACAACTTGTAATAGGATATTCCAGAAAGCAAAGAATTTAGGCTTATAGCCAAGAATGACACACCTGGAAAAACTGAGTATAATTCTACAGGGTAAAAAAAAATGGCTTTTTAATGAAATAGAGAATTTCTAAGCATTCTTTTTTTTTTCTATTTGAATATTTTATTTTAAAACTTTCAATTCCAGATTCATTCCCTTCCCCCCCTGCCACCCACCCCCACTGGGGAGACAAGCAGTTCAGTATAGGTTGTACATGTGCGGCTAATGCAAAACAATAACATAGTAGATGTATTGTAAAAGTAGATGTATTGCAAAATATTGACTATATTTCCCTCCCTCCTATCCCACCTCCCACTTGTTCTATTCTCTACTTTGATCCTGTCCCTTTTCAAAAGTGGATGCTTCTAACTTCCCTCCCCCCCAGCCTGCCCTCCCTTCCATGATCCCCCCTCACATCCCCTTCCCCCCTATTCTCCTGGAGGGTGAGATCCCCTATTTAGTGTGTATTTCCCTCTCTCCTCGAGCCAGATTCAATAGGAATAAGGTTGACCCATTCCCTTTTGCCTTCCTATTCTTCACCTCCATTGTAACCATTTTCCCTTGCCTCTTCTGTATGAGATAGTTTGCCCCACTCTGTCTCTCCCCATCTCCTCTAATTATATTCCTCTCACCTCTTAATTTCACCTTTTAAGTATCATCCCTTCCTGTTAAATTGGTCCCGTGTCCTCTATCTATGTATACCTGTAAACGTATATACACACATTCACATATGTATTCATATGCCCGCATACCCTCATATAAAGACATATATATATACATATATATATATACACACACATATATATATATATTTCTAATCCCTTCAACTACTGAGAAAAGTTTCATAAGTTACAATTGTTTTTCCATGTAGGAATGTTAATAGTTCAACTTTGGCCAGGTGGCTCAGCGAGCAAGAGCACCGGCCCCAGTGCCGGGACGACCCAGATCAAATCCGGGCCCAGACACTCAGCACCACACCCAGAAACAACAACTGGCCGTGCAACCTCGAGCAAGCCACTCCACCCCAATTGCTTTAAAAAAAAATAGTTCAACTTTGATAAGTTCCTTATGATTTCTTTTCCCTGTTTACCTTCTCATGCTTCTCTTGCTTCTTGTATCTGAATGTCAAATTTTCTATTCAACTCTGGTTTTTTCATCAAGAATGCTTGAAAGTCCTCTATTCCACTGAATGACCATATTTTCCCCTGAAACATGATATTCAGTTTTGCTGGGTAGGTGACTCTTGGTTTTAATCCCAGCTCCCTTGACCTCCGGAATATCACATTCCAGACCCTTCGATCCCTCAGTGTAGAAGCTGCCAGATCCTGGGTTATCCTGATTGTGTTTCCACAATATTCAAATTGTTTCTTCCTGGCTGCTTGTAATATTCTCTCCTTAATGTGGGAATTCCGGAACCTAGCTATAATATTCCTAGGAGTTTTCTTTTTGGGATCTTTTTCAGGAGGTGATCGGTGGATTCTTTCGACCTCTATTTTGCCTTCTCGTTCTAAAACATCAGGGCAGTTTTCTTTGAGAACTTCCTGGAGGATGCTTTCCAGGCTCTTACTTTGGTCATGGCTCTCAGGCAGTCCAAAAATTTTTAAATTATCTCTCCTGGATCTATTTTCCAGGTCAGTGGTTTTTCCCATGAGATATTTCACATTGCTTTCTATTCTTTCATTTGTTTGGATCTGTTTAATAGCATCTTGATTTCTCATAAAGTCATTAGCTTCCATTTGCTCCAATCTAATTCTGAAGCAATGATTCTCCTCAGTGAGCTTTTGAGATTCTTTTTCCATCTGGCAAATTCGACTTTTTAAGGCATTCTTCTCCTCATTGCCTTTTTGAGCCTCCTTTGCCATTTGAGTCAGTCTGTTTTTTAAGGTATTATTTTCTTCAGTCAGGCTGTTGACTCTCATTTCATAATTTTCTTGCATCATTCTCATTTCTCTTCCCAATTTTTCCTCCACTTCTCTTATCTGCTTCTTAAGGTCCTCTATGGCCTGTAACCAGCTTGTATTTTCCTTTGAAGCTTTTGGTGCAGGAGTTCTGACTTCACTGATTTCCTCCTGTTCCATGCCTTGCTCCTTCTTATCCCCAAAATAGGATTGTAATGTTGGAATCTTCTGTCTGCTTTGTTTCCTTTGCCTGCTCATTTTGCCACTCAATGATTTGACTTTTGGGCTTATTGCCACAGTAGGACTCTGCCACCAGACAGGGGAGTTTCCGTCCCAAATGCTGGGGTTTTCTCAGCTGCCAGAGGTATTAGATGGGTGTCCTCTCTGAGGTCTCCACACGCTCTGGCAAGCTGGACACACACCCCAGGACCTCCACCCTAGACTGCAATCCAGATCCAAGCAGGTTAAAGCAAGAGCGATTACCCCTCAGATTGGTGCTTGGTCCCCCTACACTCTGCAGTCCAGGAGCTGAAGCCGCCACTTGGCACTGGCAGGCTGTGCTGGTGGCTCAGAGGTTTCTCGCCCTGGGGGTAAAAGCCACACACTCCCACTTACTGGGTCCCAAAGTCCAGACTGCACTGGCCTCTCACCTTGTCCTTCCCATCTATGTATTGATAAATCTGGAAATGGCCACAGCTGCTGCTGATCTGGAGTCCCTCTGGCTGGCGGCTGGTCAGGCCTGCCCTGGGGCTAAAGCCTCCGTGTGGTGCTGGGCTCAGCTCCCAGAGCGTTGCGCTGGCCGATTCCTGCCAGCCTGCCGGGCTGTTCTCAGTGGGAGGTTAGTTTCTCTGTGTCATTTTGTGGGTTCTGCAGCTCCAAAGTTTGTTTAGAGTCCCCTTTTTACATGGATTGGGGAGGGTGGAAGCCGGAGCCGCGGGAGGGTCATGCTTCTACTCCGCCATCTTGGCTCCGCCCCCTCTTTTTTTTTCTTTAAGCAATTGGGGTTAAGTAACTTGCTCAAGGTTACACGGCCAGTTATTTCTGGGTGTGGTGCTGAGTATCTGAGCCCGGATTTGATCCAGGTCTTCTCAACACTGGAGCCTGTGCTCTTACTCGCTGTGCTACCTGGCCGCCCCATTTCTAAGCATTCTTGATGAAAAGACCAGAGCTGTGTAGAAATTTTCAAGGTCAAACACAGGAATTAAGAAAAGAATAAAAAGGTAGAGATGAATGAACAATCATAAAGGACTGTCAAGAAACTGCATACGTGCAAACATGAGGAAATGATACATGTCCCTTCCGAATCCTATCATCATCAGGGTTCCAAAAGGGAATCTAATAAGACCAGGCCCCAAAGTGATTCTTTAATATCTTGATCATCTCAAGGAAAGAATCAAAAGAGAGGAAAAGGGATACACTGGAGGTGGGGATGGAGCGGGACAAGAAAGGAAAGTTAGGGAACATAATTGGGGTACACAAGTAGACATCTATACAAACAAGGAGTGGGGGTAGCAAGTAACACTTGAACCTTGTTCTCACCTGAATTGATCAAAGTGGGGGTAATATGCACACACAAAGAATTGGGTACAGAGATACATTTTACTCAATACGGAAATGGGGAAAGGAGAAAAGAGGGAAGGGAGAAATAGAGGGAGGGTACATCAAGGGAGGGATTAGTTCTATTTTTTTTTGCTTTTTTTTGGAAGGCAATCGGGGTTAAGTGACTTACCCAAAGTCACACGACTAGTGTTAAGTGTCTGAGGCCGCATTTGAACTCAGGTCCTCCTGACTCCAGAGCTGTTGCTCTATTTACTGCACCACCTAGCCACCTGTCAGGATTAGTTCTAAGCAGAACAAACTCTCAGGATGTATAAAAATATTTATAGCTATTTTTGCTTTGGCTCTTAAGGTTTTCTCTGAACAGTGTCCTTCTGATACTATAGTTCATAGTCCCCCAGCAATGATTATCAGTGATCTCAATTGGATAGACTTAATTAACTTTTAGAAAGTAGTATTTATTAAGGTGGTGTAGTAAGAACCCTGGATACAAAACATACCTGCAAAAGCCTATGAAACAGGGGCGGCTGTTCATACCTGAACCTGAGTTCAAATCTGGCCTCAGACACTTAACACAAAACTAGTCATGTGACCTTGGGCAAGTCACTTAACCCCGATTGCCCTACCTTCCCCCCTCCAAAAAAAAAAAGCCTTTGAAACACTCTCAATAAGTAGTCATGGAGACCAGAGGAAAGTAGGTTTAAGCTTGGAAAGTACATGTGGCCAAGGGTTAATTTATAGCTCCTAAAATTTCGTTCCTCAGAGTTCTCAGGATGTTCTCCATAGGTACAAAGGTTTTCTGCTAGGCTCTTTGTAGTGCCATGAATCTGCTTCAATCTTGTCTGTCTTTGACTGCTATGTAGATATAGCCATCAGCTGATATAGAAATGCTGCTATGATATGGAGGAGAAAACGGGAAGACCAAAAATGGTCCTCTGGACCTTTGAAAGCTCACAGGGTCCTCCTCTGCCCCAGGCGGTAGAGGGAGGACAATGCCATAACCAAGTCCATGACATTCTTCCTGCCCCCTCCCCCAAATGATTCCTTCTCAAGGGTTTGGCTAGAACAATGTCTCCTGGCTCACATCCTGCCTGAGATTTTCCACCATTTATTCAAATCTCTCTGGACCAAACTGGCTTGATATTTTACAGATGATCCACAGGGCATAACCAAGTTTCCTCAACTAATCAAAATATACTTCCTATGCAACATCGCTACAGTTAATCAAGGATTTTTTTTTCTGTACTTAGTCTAAAGGCTATGATGATTAACCCAACACAGAAGTGTCCTATCAGGGCTTTAAATCTTAACACTTTAAATGAGTTGGGGTGATTTGGTTAATTTACTCAAAGGACCTCCTGACCCTTACATAGTCATGTATACATGTATACCTTCTCCAGAAATCAATATTTAGGGGCGGCTAGGTGGCACAGTGAATAGAGCACTAGCCTTGGAGTCAGAAAGACCTGAGTTCAAATTCAGCCTCAGACACTTAACACAAAAACTAACTGTGTGACCTTGGGCAAGTCACTTAACCCCAACTACCCTACCTTCTCCCCTCCAAAAAGTAAAGCAAAGCAAAGAAATCAATATCTATTCATTTATTTCCACAGAGAAAAGTTGAGAATTGCAGTTACAAAAATCCTAAATAACAACCAATCAACTTAATTATGTGCCTGTTATATTCCAGGCACTATGTTAAGGGCTAGGTATACAAAGGGAGGCAAGAGACAGTTCCTGACCTCAAGGAGTTCACAATCTAATGGGTGAGACAACAGGCAAACAAATATACACACCTAAGTTATGTACATGATAAGAGATGGAAGGTACTAGAATTCAGAGGGGTTGGAGCTTTCTATAAAATCAGCAAATGTGGTTGAGACTTTAAGGAAACCAAGGAAGTCAGTAGACAGAGTTGAGAAGTTAACATAATGCTCCCTACATCCTTATATACATTACTGATGGGAATATAGGGTAGTGCAGGAAAACGTATGGAGAGCTGGCCTTCAAACCAGAAAGACATGGATTCAAATCCACTGCCTGATACGTACTGGGTCTGGCATATCATACCAATCACTTTTTCTTCAGTCCTCTAGGCAACTCTAGATATTGCAGAGAAGATGCTGACCTAAGAGTTTCTTCATCTAGAAGTTCACTTGGCTGATTGAAATCACAGGTCTAGTCCCTATCTTACTGAACAATAGAGATCAAACATTATAGAAAGCATTACGGGATTTAAACTTTTGTTGACTCTGCTACAATACACCCCCTTTGGAATCTTACATAATGTCAAATTTGGTGATCATTGAGTGGATAGACAAGATATAAACTAGGGTCACTCTTGGATGCTATGAGAGAGTAGCAGTGTCATTATGGGAGAATAGGGGCATCAATGCTGATGAATTAGTTGGGGTCCTCTGAATTAATTCCGATATCAAAGCTCACCACTATTTTCTTTGCTTATACTCTATACTAGAGGTGTCAAACACCCAATAAAGCCCACAACATTGCAGAGTAGATCTGAACCAGATTAAAATGTAACTAGGAAATATTTAATAAAGTACAATGAAATTTTAATTATTAAATTTAATTAATAGGCATTTAATAATTAATCACAGTTCAATTATTTAATAATTAATTAAGAAACTTATTAAATAATAAATATTAAAACCAATAATTTGGTAATTAATTAAGTTAAATTAAATATTTAATAATTCATGAACTTAATTATTTGATAATATTCATTGAACTTAATTATTTAATAATTAGTTGTTGCACATCATTGTTTAATAATTAATTGTTGAATTTAATAATTTAATAAAGATATAATAACACATAGATAATATTACTAATTAAAACTAAATCGGTACGTGGCCCATAGGGTTTCTTATTCCTGGTTTAGTGGCTTCATTTCTATTTGAATTTGACACCACTGCTCTACACCACCATAGTAACAAAGAGAATCAATGAAGCATTTATACATATATCGATTTGTAACTGGCTCTTATAGAAAGGACATCTCCACCCCTTTACCCTCATCATTCTCCATCCACAGATGGATGCACAGGGACACTGGGGTTCGTTAAGAGGCATTGAGTATGTTTCCTGCATTAGAAACATTTACTGGGAGGCATTTCTCTGGGAAGTAGGACACTGTGGTAATAACATTAAATCTATTCTATCAGGTCTGGGTCTGAAAATTATCAACTTGCTTTTTTATGCTAGCACAAAACCCTCCTCGGTTCTGTTTGATCTTGGGTAAAGACCAAGATTTTTTTGGAATGGCTAATTTGTACTCTGAAAACTTGGTAATATTCAGCCATAGTCCAACAGGTGAGAGGAGGGGGCAAGGTTTCCTATTCAGAGAAGACAAAAACAATAGGGAAAGAAGTCAGAGAGAGCATCATTGCCTTTATAGGAGAGCCCCCTCCCAACTTTCCCCAGCAGTCCAATACATACAGGCAGAAGAAGTTTGCAATGTTGTATGTGCTACTCAGCACTTGGTACAGAACCTGCTGACCCTTTCCCATGATGAGTCGCTGACACATCAGTCAAGTGCCCAGATTGGAGAGGAAGAGGAAAGAAGAGGTACGAAGCAGTATCAGAGGCCTGACCTGGAGCTGGGATCAGGCCAGACCAGCCGCTAAGGCTGTACAACAGCTGGCAAGAGGGAAGTCCAGTCAGAAGCTCCATTCCCTCCTCCAACTCCCCCCACCCTCCACCCTTCCTCATTCTTCCACAACACAATACTGAGGGGATTTTCACTCCAAAATGAAAATTTCTTCCTTTTCCTCAGCAACTTCCTCCTCAGATCAGATGGAAGGGTGGCGGAGGAAGAGAGAAAAGTATCTATGGACCCTATTATAGCCTTCTATATTTTGTTTCCATGGTTATCTATGTTTTGTATTACTAGATATAGCGAATAAATTAGATCACTCTTAGCAGTGATTCTAAGCCTATGTTCATGGTTCAGGATTGAGAAAGGGCAAGCTAACCCATGGGAAAAGATATTTTCCTTGTTTCCCTCAGGGTGGGAGCTAAGCCAAGTACAGAGCTTCTTCAATTTTGTTAATGTCTTATTACAGAATAAGAGTTCTTAGCTTTTTGTGTGTTGTGGACCCCTCTGGGAGTCTGGTGAAACTTATGAACCCTTTCTTAGAATCATATCTTAAGTTATAACCAGGGCAGAGCCAAGATGGCAGAGTAAAAGTACAAACTTGGCATGGGCTCCAGCTTCAACCATCTCCAATACCTATAAAAAAATGACTCCAAACAAATTTTAAAGCTACAGAACCCACAAAGAGGCAGACAGAGACAAATCTTCCACTGAAGGCAGCCTGGCAGGCCAACAGGAAAGGTCTATCTCACTGAGCTGAGAGCCAAGTGCAGTCCCCAGTGAGCCGTGGTTCTGGCCCCAGGGCAGCCACAACCAACAGCCCAGACTGGCCCAGAGCAGACTTCAGGGCAATGAATCACCAGCAACTGTGGCAATTTCCAGACTCCTCAACCCATAAAGGCCAAAAAGAAAATAAAAGGTCAGTCTGGAACTCTGTTGTAAGGGTGAAGGAACAGTGCAGTCCAGCCCCTACCCCTGGAGCAAGAAGCCTCGGAGGTGCAGTGATGCCACAGCTGCTTTCAGAGTTCCTGGCCTGCAGATCGTAGGGGGACCAAGTGACCATTTAGAGAGTAATTGCTCTTGCTTTGACCTGCCCGGATCTGGATCACAGTCTTGGGTGGTGGTCCTGGGGTGTGTGGCCAGTGAGCCAGAGCTTGTGGGGGCTGTAGAGAGGGTGCCCAACTAATAGCTCTGGCAACTGCGAAAACCCCAGTAATTTGGGACAAAGCTCTCTCCATTCTGTAAGCAGAGTTCTACCACGGCAAAGAGCTCAAAAGTCAAGTAATTGGCAAGATGAAGAAGCACAATCAGACCATACAATCCTTTTTGGGGGGACAAAAAGGAACAAAGCATGGAACTGGAGGACAATGAAGTCAGAACTCTTGTATCAAAAGTTCCCCAGAAAAATATGGATTGGTCACAGGCCATGGAGGAACTCAAGAAGGATTTTGAAAATCAAGTAAGAGAAATGGAGGAAAAACTGGGAAGAGAAATGAGAATGATGAAAAAAAAAATCAGGAAAAGCGAGTCAACAGCCTGCTAAAGGAGTCCCCAAAAAAATTCTGAAGAAAATAACAACTTAAAAAATAGACTAACTCAAATGGCAAAAGAGGTCCAAAAAGCCAGTGAGAAGAAGAATACCTTAAAAATCCAAACTGCCCAGATGGAAAAGGAATTTCAAAAACTCACTGAAGAGAATAATTTCTTCAAAATTAAATTGGAGCAATTGGAAGCTAATGACTTTATGAGAAATCAAGATACTATAAAACAGATCCAAACACATGAAAGAATAGAAGGCTATGTAAAATATCTCTTTGGAAAAACCACTGACATGGAAAATAGATCCAGGAGAGATCATTTTAAAATTATTGGACTGGGGTGGCCAGGTAGTATAGTGTAGCAGCAAGCACCTGTGATAGTAATGGCAATTAAAGATTCCCCTGTATTGGCTTGGTTTTCAAATTGATTGTATTAAAACCCAGAGTTTGTTAATCCCACCTGTGGGATGGGCTTGTTGATGTGAAAAGAAAGTCCTGAAGTGGGAGGAGCTGGTGATGTAGATTTGGAGAGACAAGAGAGAGGCGGAAGTTCTTTTTTGGAAGCAGCACCTCGTGGAGAGAGAGAGACTAAGAGATTGCTGGTGGCCGCTTTGAATTGCCCTGGACTTTTGAGACCTGCCCCCTGAGCTGCCAAGGACTGAGGAGACATGGCTGTTTTGCTGGTACTTTGTCTGTCTGTTTTGATGTTATTTTGCCAGATTTGTCCACTGGTGAAAGACTGTCCTGTTGAAGAAGTCCTGGAACCTGGCATTTGGTTAAGAAGGCCTGAGACTGTCCTGCAGACAGAGAGTGAATACTGTCCACTGGTGAGGGACAGTACTGTTGTTGCAGGGGTCTGGAGACTGTCCGGCAGACAGAATGAATACTGTCCACTGGTGAAGGACAGTGCTGTTGTTGCAGGGGTCTGGGAGCCTTTCTGTTGGTTCAGAAGCCCTGAAGAAGGATTTTCTTGTTGTATGTTTACAGAAATCCTGGGAGAGGGCTTTGCTAATGTGTTCAGGGGTTCTAGGACTGTTCTACAGACAGAGGATAAATTCATGAAGGGACTGGCAATGTATCTTATGGCCTTGCTAAGCCTTGTCTCCCCAGGAACTAAGATTGCTGAGAACTTGCCTCGTGTCAAGATGAAGAAAAGACCTCCATTTGGGTATTAAGTGCTGTGTTTAAACTTGATGTAACTCTGGGGTAGATTCAATTGTGATCCAGGGGTGGGGAACTTTTGACCTTTTTGTGTTCTATGGTTGAGCAAATGAATGTATTTTACTAATGTTTGGAAACTAATCTCCATTTGAGAAGAGGGGCTTTGTGGTGGACTTAATTAAGGTATAGCCTAGGGGTGGAGAAGTATTTGGAACAGAGACTTTGTAATTGATTGAATGATTGGAAAGTCCTGGGGTGGGGTAGGCCTTGGAGATTATTTAATCACACTTAGTAAATGCTGTATTTTGAATGATGTCATGTTTTGATCTTCTCTGTTCTGGGTTTGTTACTGAATAAAATAGAGAGCACCTATGCTGGTATTTTGAACCTGGGAAGTTGCCTTTCCTTGGCATTACATTACAGCACCCCAGCATCCCCAGGGTGGCTGCTAACACAGGTTCTTGGATCTGCTTTGATAAAGGAAAGCAACTCAAAATGGGTTAACAAGCTTACTTTAATCAGTCAAACATATGTATCGTTTACCTAGTTCAGGGGGAAAAGTTCAGCACCCCGAACTTCAGAATATACAGACAGAATTATCAAGACAGAGAAACAGATCAAGTAGACAGTTTCCAAACTGTCCAACCATTACATCCATACCAAATCAACATCTGGGTTTCAACATCTGCGTTTTTCAAAGCCGAGGGGGGGCTCTCAACAACGGCTTCCCAGAATCCAGATCAAATCACAGAACACTTCTCAAAGTGAGCCCCAAAACAAAGCTACACATCAGGGCTTATATAGCCTTCTCCTGGCTCAGAGAATGTAACAACCTTATTGACCCACTGGCCAATCAAAAAGTATCTACTGAAAAACAAGCCTCCCACCCCAGGCTCCCGGTGCACGTTAGGTAAAAATTTACATTCCCATTTCATATAGCCAGTAAGAGTACTAGCCCCAGTGTCGAGATGACCTGGGGATTGAATCTGGGCTCAGACACTTAGCACCCACCCAGAAACACCTGGCCGTGTAACCTTGAGCAAGTTACTTAACCCCAATTGCTTAAAAAAAATTATTGGACTACCTAAAAGCCATGATCAAAAAAAGAACCTAGAAATCATCCTTCAAGAAATTCCCAAGGAAAAATTGTCCTGATATTTTAGAACCCAGAAGGCAAAATAGAAATTGAGAGAATTCACTGGTCACATCTTGAAAAAGATCCCAAAAAGAAAACAGTTAGTAATATCATAGCCAAATTCCAGAGTTCGTAGGTCAAGGAGAAAATATTACCACCATCCAGAAAAAAACAATTTGATTATTGTGGAAACACAATCAGGATAACACAAGATCTAACAGCTTCTACATTAAGGGATAGAAGGGCTTGGAATATGATATTCCAGAAGTCAAAGGAGCTAGGATTAAAACCAAGAATCACCTACCCAGGAAAACTGAGTATAATGCTTCAGGGGAAAATATGGTCATTCAATGAAATAGAGGACTTTCAGGCATTCCTGATGAAAAAAAACCAGAGCTGAACAGAAAATTTGACTTTCAATTACAAGAAGCAAGAGAAGCATGAGAAGGTAAAAAGGAAAAAGAAATCATAAGGAACTTATTAAAGTTGAACTATTTACATTCCTCCATGGAAAAACAATAATTGTAACTCATGAGACTTTTCTCAATATGAGGATAGTTGAAGGGAACATATATATATATATATATATGTATATATATGTGTGTGTGTATACATACATATATATGTATGTATAGGAGGATGTATGTGTGTATATGTTTGTACATGTATACATAGACAAAGGGCACAGGATAAGTTGAATATGAAGGGATGATATCTTAAAAATAAAATAAAGAGGGAAAGAGAAATATATTGGGAGGAGAAAGTGAGAGATAGATTAGGGTAAATTATCTCATAAAAAAACAAGCAAAAGAACGCTGTTACAATGGAGGGGAAGAACAGGAAGGTGAAAGGGAATGGGTCAACCTTACTCTCATTGAATTTGGCTTAGGGAGGGAATAACACACACACTCAATTGGGTATCTTACCCTACAGGAAAGCAGGGGAGAAGGGGATAAGAGGGGGGTGATAGAAGGGAGGGCACATTGGGGGATAGGGTAGTTAGAAGCAAGCAGTTTTGAAAAGGGACAGGGTCAAAGTAGAAAACAGAATAAGTGGGGAGCAGAATAGGATGTAGGGAAATATAGTTAGTCTTTCACAATATAACTACTATGGAAATGTTTTGCATAAATACACATGTACAACCTATGTTGAATTGCTTGTCCTCCCAGTGGGGGTGGGTGAGGAGGGAAGAAGGAAAAGACTCTGGAACTCAAAGTTTCAAAAAAACAAATATTAATGCATGTTACATGCAACTGGGAAATAAGATATACAGGCACTGGGGTATAGAAATCCATCTTGCCCTACTAGAAATTTAGAGGGGGGGGGGGACAGGGGAGGATATAAGAGAGAACAGATTTGGGGAAGGGGTATTCAATAGGCTTGTTATTTTGGGGACGGAGTAGGGGAGAGATGGGGAGAAAATTTGTAACTCAAAATCTTGTGGAAATGAATGTTGAAAATTAAATATAAATAAATACATTGAAACAAAAGAAAAAAAGAGTTATTCCCCAATTGATAAATGATCAAAGGACATGAAGAGGCAGTTTTTCAATGAAGAAATCAAAGTTACATATAGTCATATGAAAAAAGTGCTCTAAATCAGTCTTGATTAGAGAAATGCAATTAAAACAACTTTTAAATATCATCTGAAATCTATCAGATTAGTTGAAGTGTTAGGAGCCCTTCAATTGGGACTGGCTAAACTGGTACATGATTGTGATGGAATACTACTGTGATATAAGAAACGATGAGGTGGTTGATTTTAGAAAAAAACAGTTATAAAAGAAGATGCTACCCATCTCCAGAGAAAGAATAGACAAAAAGAAATATGTATAGTATTGTTGTACATATATGTATAGGAGTATGTATATATGTATATAGAGATATGCTTATGTGTGTACATATATGCTTATGTTCATATATATATGTTCATGTTTATATATATACATACACACATGTTTATGTTTAATTGTGGCCTTCTCTAGTGTGGGGTAGGGAGGGATGGGGAAAAAATAAAAAGTTCACAGAGAGAACAAAAGAAAACTTAAAGGGAAGCACAGAAAAGCTGAGTAGCTTTGAAAGCAATATTTAGTATTTATTAAATAGATTTTCAAAAAAAGTAAAAGGTTTGAAATTAAATGTATTGTTTTATATTTAATCTCTTTATGTTCTGCTGTGTACATGGAAATGTTCTTTTTGTATTTTGTACTTAAGTTTAAAAGCAATAAACAAAAATGTTTTAAAAGAATGATAAAAAGAATCATATCTTTAAATGATTGAAGGAAATGCTAAGTTTCACTTAGGGGTTAGTGAAAATAAAATTGTAATTTTCCCCATACCCTAGTTCATGGACTTTGTGAAATCTATTTATAAACTCCCTTGGGGTCTATGGACCTCAAATTAAGTACCATTGTTCTAGAGCATACCCACTAGGCTGGTTCCGAATCTGGAGAGAGATTAAATAAGATGAACCAATAGCAGACAAGGAGTGGGGATTGGTATAGCTGTCCCAATAGACCTGAGAGGCATCCTGCATACCCATCCTCCATACCCATACCCCACCGTCTCTACACTGTAAAGAGTTGTGGGTTGGTTGGTTGTTGTCTTTGTTCTCCAAGAGGACCAAATTGACATCACTCTGTTGGAGTCAAGGTACAGTGTGTCCAACTGTGGCTAACCAGACTAATAGGAGCCTGGAAGGTTCTACCACAGGTAGGGCATGTTATGGTTATGCTAAACATTGCTAAATATTGACTATGCAAAGTTCCCTTTGCAATGGAAACTTGGCTCCTGTTCAAGTTGCTCTAATCCTATATTACATCTTATCAGAATATTCTAATTGCACATAACTCTGCATCATCCTCATTTGTCTTTCAACGTTGCGCTCCCTCATTTATGTTCCAACTCTGTGTGAATCTCACTTATCTATGTATCTTATCAATCCATTGTGAAAGACTACTGAAAGATTTCTCTCTCTCTCTCTCTCTCTCTCTCTCTCTCTCTCTCTCTCTCACACACACACACACACACACACACACACACACACACACACACACTCACACAAACACAGTTAAGTGGAAAATTTCCTGATAGCACCCATCCTTGTCTTTGGTTGGACTCTTCCCTTTCATCTGTAAGAAACAAGAGAACATCATGACCATTCCTCAAGCAATGATTCACAGTGTTGGGTCCATTCTACAGTTCTGGTCCCACTTCTTGGATTGTTGCTCTCTCCAAACCTGGTGAGTCTGGCTTTCTATCTCTGACAACCCAATCCCCACCCCTATGTAAGAGCATTTTTGAAAAATTTAAGTAGGAGCTCAGGGAAGATTAGACCCCTACCTAGACTTCCTGTGTCAGAAGACACACAATAGACTAAAAATGAAAATTAGACTTGGTGAATGCATTCTTCTGGAAGTTGAGTGGGTGTTAATGTTGCTTCTCTTAGTTAAGGCACTCAGGGTCAGTTGGCTTTGGTTTTGACAGTTGTCCTAGTTGGAAATCTGATCCTTCCTGGTTTAAGTGCTTTTTTTCCCAGGTTGAGATTGGCTGAGTTAAACTAGTTTCTGCCATCTATCAGCACATTGTATGTATGTGACTGTATGTCTCTGATAGTCTATTACCTGAGTACAGAGAAGCTTCTAGAACTGTAGATGCAAGGAGTCTCCTTAAGGAATTTGGCATCCAGTTTTAACAAAGCCCCTTACTCAAAGACTGAAGAAGAAGTAGAAAAAGTGGGTTTGGCTTGAAGGGGTCTTTAAACCTGCTTGTATGCATGCATGTGTGCACCCATGAGCATCTGTCTCTATTATATGATGTGAAAATTTGGACCTTCCAGATGTGAAAGGGTCTTGGAACTTTCTATTTGCCCACTTGGTGTAAGCAGATTCTGATTGTAATAACTGAAAGTCAGGGACTTTCCTGGTTAAACCAGAGATCTGATAGGTATCATGGCTATAGTCAACTATGGCTCTCTGACAGTTCTCTCGTAGTTTCCTAGGTTGCTGATATGGATGCCTGATATTGCTACTGCTTCTGTTTGCCAGTTATCATTGTCTGTTGCTTTTTCTGCTAGTCCTCCCTGGTTAGAAGGGGATTGTAGGGGACCCATCATGAGTTCTGAATGTTCTTAGACACCCAAGAAGTCCAGAGTGAGGGCATGGCTGCCTGAGTCGGGCAGCATCTTCCAGACCTCTACCTGGAATCTCCCTCCATACCCTGGCATCTCCTTTCACACCCTTTAGATGAATGAGAAGTGGAGACTTTGTCTGGGGCTAGCAGTTGTGCAAACACTGAGACTGATTATTTCGGACCCTTCATGGACCAGGCAACATCCATTTGTAATGTGTTCTGCATTCTAGCTCTGCTTTTATTGTTGAGTTTTTTCTGAAGGTCTGGGATCTTCAGAGATAAAACAGTTTATTTTATGCACACCCATTATAGTCCTAAGATCTGTCTTTTGTTTTGAGAAAAGTCAAATTTTATTACCCAAATGACTCCAGAAGATTTCAAATCTACATAAAATAGTGCTTTAAAAAAGAAAAAGAGAAGCAGAGGCACTGGAGGGGAAAATTTGAATTAATTTTGTACCAATCCCAGAAGAAAGTTAACTATCATGCTGTCTTTGTGTTCATATGGCTAAAGTAATGCCAACAGGGGTGTTCTTTTTTAATGTACATATGTATTTAACCCTTAAGTTAAAAGAGATAAGAATAGAGTCCATTTAGAAAAGGTTAGATTTTAGTTTCTAATTTAGAAAGAAAATAAAGGCATATAACAGCTGAGGTAGAAGAAATGCAGTTAAAAAAATTGATTGAAGGCCTCATGGCTTCTATAGTTGACTGGCTAGCCATGAGTTTGAATCATGGAGAACAGAGGGATGCTCTCAAAGAACTAAGATGGCTCCCCACTTAGAAAAACAAAAACACATCCCAGTCGTAAGTCAAGCAAATCATCAAGTGGGGCCAGAGCAGAGACTCAGAAAAGATTAGGTCAGCAGAGACAGCAGATGACAGAGTAGAAGTTAAGCCAGCATAGCAAATAGCCAAGTAGGCAAATAGCACAGAATGGAAAGGAAGAGAATAGAGCTGTGGCTCTCAGAGTGTGATCTGGCAGCTCCTAGGGACCCTATAACCCTTTCCAGAGGTCCATGAAGTCAAAGCTATTTTTATAGATATTTTAATTTCTAATGCAAGAAATAGCAATAGACGTAAGCTAGATAAGCAAAAGTTCTTTGTGAGTGGTACTCGATAATTTCTAAATGTGTAAAGGGATCTTAAGACCAAAAGGTGTGAGAATTACTGAAGTGGAATGGAATGATGTAGGTAGGTAGGCAGGTAGGTGGGTAGATAGATAGATAGAGATAGAAGTATAAGTGGAGAGACAGATGGACAGACAGAAAGACAGACAGGCAGGGAGATGGATGGATAGAGAGATAAACAGATAGGCATGGATGGATGGATGGACAGACAGGCAGACAGATAAATGGGTTGATAGAAATGGATGAATGGAAGGATAGATGGACAAACAGAGATGAACATAGAGACAGATGAGCAAACAGATGGACAGATAGGGAGAGTGGGAGAGAGAGAGACAGAGAGAGGCAGATAGAGATGGATGGATGGATGGACAAAGACAAAGTATTTATTAAGCTCTTACTATGTGTCAGCTACTATACTAAGCACTGAGAGTACAAATGCAAGAAAGGTTCCTTCTCTCAAAAAGCTTCCAACCTAATCAGGGAAGACAAAACACAAAGGGGGAAGATAGTTGGTGAGGAAATGGAACAAAAGGGAGAGTGAATTGAGCTGGGAGTGAAGTGAACATCCTGACTGGGGACCCCTCCAGAGATGGTGGCCCTGGCCAGAGACTCACCAATCAGGAGAGCAAGCCTCGGGGAAGAATTGTCCAGAGGTGGACAAGGCAGCTGGTAGGGAAGTGAAGAAGTCTGGAGAATGAGCACTGGAACAAAAAGGCATAGAGAAGAGTAGAATGGGAGTTGATGGCTTGGAAAGAATTAGAGAAAGATTTTGTAGAACTGAGTGGAATAGAGTGGAAAAAGCACAGAAAGGAGTGGAACTGTGGGGAGGGGAGTAGCACCTTATTGGTCTGGTGCATTGTGGAAAGCTAAGACCTTTGCCTTCATCTTTACCCCATGTAGCTTCAAAGGGGTCAGTAGATCTGAGGCTCTGACAGAACCAGAGAAGGATATGAAGAATAGGGACCCAGACTTTGATCCATCATCCTGCCTGGTAGAATGCTTTCTGATTTTCCCTGGCAGATATACAATCTTGGGGTAAAGAGCCTTTTCTACCTAAATTCAGTACTGGTCACCTAATTTCTGTCTGCCTCAGTTTCCTCAACTATAAAATGGAGATAATAATAGCACCTACCTCCCAGGATTGTTGTGAGCATAAAATGGAATAATATTTCTAAAGCACTTGGTACAATGCCCAACACATAGTAGACACTATAGAAGTGCCCAGGGTCACACAGCTAGTGTCCAAGGTAGGATATGAACTTAAAATTTAAACTAATGATTTAAGGTCATTAAAGAGAACCAATAATAGGAGGCAATACTCAACGAGAGGAACAGTAATGAGGCTCATGGCTTCAAATAACTGTTCAGAAATATGCATTGTCTTTATCAAGATTTTTGGATCAATGGCCTTATCCAATTAAAATAGCTGGGTGGTGCAGTGAATAGGGCATGGCGCCTGAAGTTAAGAAGATCTTAGTTCAAATCCGGTCTGGAACCAGATTACTAGCTATGTAACCCTGGGCAAGTCACTTCACCCTGTTTGCCTCAGTTTCCTCATCTGTAAAATGAGTTGGAGAAGGAAATGGCAAAACACTCCAGGATCTTTGTCGAGAAAACACCGTCGGGGATCATGAAGAGTAGGGAATGACTGAAACGAACAAACAACAACAAATAGCCATTTAAAATTCCTCTGAGCCCCGTCCATTGGTAAGACCCCATCTGGAAGAAGAGAGTATGAGAAAGAGGGAGAAAAAGAGAGGAGAAGTGATTACTAATGATTTGATAACTGCATTTGATAGCCCTTTAAGGCTTACAACTAGCTGAACACAATACTTCATAGAGGGGAGGAGACTCAGAAAGGGTCGAGGACTTGGGGAGGGGGCACAGGAGGACACCGAGATGGGATACAGACTTGCAGACAAAACAAAGAAATCTTGTTTAACAAGAGTCTGCGATTTCCGGGCTACACGTTGGCCTTCCACCGTCCTCCAGTAGGTGGCAGAGTTTGCCCGATGATTTCTCAAACCTAAAATGGCCCCGCACTCTTGAGAGTAAAGAATTTGGCTGACAGAGAGCAGGACAGGAATTCTCTTTGGCAAAGGTGATTCTTTAGAACCAGAAGGGCACTTCAGATCATTTAAGCCAATGCCTTTTTTTTTTTTAAACCAAGGGAGAAATTGAGCCTAGGACTATGCTACTTAACTTGCCCAAGGTCACACAGCTAGTGAGTGAGGCAACCCCAAGACTCAAACCTTAATCAGTTTGCCAAACATTAACCAAATGCTTAATATGAACCAGGAGCTGAGGACACAAAACTAAAAATGAAATCCACCCTGCCCGCTGAAATTACATGGATAAAAGTCCATGGATATTCCAGGACTTTTAACTCCAAGTGTTCACATCGATACACTGCTACCTGTTTGCTGTGAAGTTTCCTAATGGGTCAGAGAAGGCAGGAAGTAAAATATAGGAAGGAGAAGGGACTCCTAGACTTAGGGACAGACAGGCACGTAGATACAGACAAAATCATGCTTAAATTATTTACAAATCTATCTCAAGTTCCCAAGTCACCCACGGAGGGGCAGCATAGGGCTGCTAAAAGTCACACTTCATCCCTTTCCCATCTGTCCTAGCAGGACACCCAAGAACACTAGACCAGGCCTCCCCACCTCTTGCCTGGAATATTGAAGACAGGCCTTTCCATCTCCACTCTCTTCATTGTGTACTAGAATGAAGGATCCAACCACCATCTCAAACATCCCTCCCCTACCCACCACCCCAAAGACACACACAATGACCTTGGATTGGACTGAGCCTCAGACCCTCTACTCCCTAGTCCCTCACACTAGGATTCCGCCTTCAAAGTGGAATTAACCTCCTTATTATTTCTTCTACTCATTCCTTTCCCTCCTTCTGCAATTACCACTCATCTATACTCATCTATATGTTAAATTTTTTTTTTTTTGGATTCTAAACTCAAACATCAAAGGAGCATTTCTATGTTCTGTATATTTGGAAACAAATACATAACAGAACACAAAAAGAGGATAATATATGAAACTTAATCTCCATTTCATGTCACTTGGTTTTAACACATTAAAAACATTCCACACTTTACATTTAAGACAATCCTGCTTATCTGTGCTTCTTTCTGAACTTGCTCTTTAAAAAATGTATCTTCATTTAAAATGTTTTCATTTAATCATTTAATCATTTAAACTTCATTTAATCATTTAAAATGTATCTTTCATTTAAAAAATGAAAATCTTCTTTCTGAACTTGCTCTTTAAAAAATGTATCAATGGCCTTCTTTTTTGACAGTACCCCCCCAATAGTCCACCCATTTAAAAAGAAAAAAGAAATTTAAAACCCCGTAACAAGTATAATCAAACAAAACAAATCTACACAATTATGTCTCAATCTATATCTCTGGGTCAATCCCCTCTGTCAGGAAGTGACTTCATTATAGGTCCCCAGAGACATTGTTGGTCATTGTATTTATCAGTGTTCTGATATCTTTTCTTTTCTTTTAGGCAATGGGGTTTAAGTGACTTGCCTAGGGACACATGGCTAATAAGTGTCTGAGACCATATTTCAACTCTGGCCCTGTTAACTCCAGGGTCAGTGTTCCATCCACTGCATCACCTAGATACCCTTGTTCTAGTGTCTTTTTAAGGTTGTCATTGCAATATTGTTGTCCATATAAGAATTGCTCCCCTGGTTCTGCTCACTTCACTCTGTATTGGTTCTTACTACCCAGGATTCTCTAAAATGTTCTTATCACTCATCACAATATTTGTTTAATTATATTCAGATGTTACATTTTCTAGCCACTCCCCAATTGATGGACACCTCTGTATATTCTAGTGCCTTTTAAAATCCCCTCTTCAAGATCAAGAAGTTTAACTTGCCCTCCTCACATTATCCTTCCCTATTAACCCCAACCCCTATTTCATTTCTTCCCACTCTCTGGGAAGAACCATAGAATTCCACAAAAACCAAACCATACCACAGAAGCCTTCTCACCCTGGAAGTCTACTCTAGAACTGGCCTTTTCATAGTCATTGTGTCTTTGAGGTGGTGGGTAGGGAAGGAATATTCGAGGTGGTGATTGAATCCTTCATTCTAGTACACAATGAAGAGAGTAGAGATGGGAAGACCTGTCTCTAACATTCTGTCTTTCTGTCTCTGTCTCTGTGTCACCTTACACTCAAAGATGAGATCCTTAATGACTTTTTTTTAAAGCAATTGGGGTTAAGTAACTTGCTCAAGGTTACACGGCCAGTTATTTTGTGTGGGTGTTAAGTATCTGAGGCCAGAACCAATCCCAGGTCTCCTGACTCTGGAGCTGGCGATCTTACTCACTGCGCCACCAGGCCACCCCTCTTAATGACTTATTAAGAAAAACTGGGGAATTTGAGGTCTATTCCCAAACTTAAGAGATTGACTTAAAAGGAGCCCAAGCCAAGCTTCTCTGCAACCCTTACTTTAGAGCCCCGATCAGATACAAAATAGGGGTAGTCCCTAAGAACCTCAAGTGGTTGTAATAGAGTAGAAAGAACATGCTGGCTTTGGAGTCAGAGTAGTGGGTACATACACATCTTGTCTCTGATGTTTACTGCCCATGTGAATACAGACAAAGCATTTGACCTCAGATTCATCCTCTGTAAAAGGAGAGAGTTGGGCTAGGGACGATCCTAGGACTTAGCTTACAACACTGGTATCTGTTGCACATGCACATCTCCTCAAAAGTCTATAGCTATATTTATCTCCCCTTCTAGTTAAACATATTTTTCTTTGACTACTAGTGTTCAATTGTAAAAAATAACAAGATACCTTCTAGTTCAGTTTCATTTTTCTCTTGTTTTCTATTATTTTTCATTACAAATGTAGCTTAATACTTCAAGAAAAAGATTTTTTTTTTGCTTTTTGGAAGGCAATTGGGGTTAAATGACTTGTCCAAGGTCACATAGCTAATTTCTATGTTAAGTGTCTGAGGCTAGATTTGAACTCACGTCCTCCTGACTCTAAGGCCAGTGTTCTATTCACTATACCACCTAGCCTCCCCAAGAAATATTTTTAAAAAGATTTCTTTTTAAATAGGATTCAGAGCTAGAATAGACCTTAGAGATCTAGTTCCATTCCTTTATTTTACAGAAGAAACTAAGGCAGGGCCTTGTCCTAGTTACTTGTCCAGACTCATACAGCTGCAAAGAGCCAGAGCCAGACCTAAAACCCAAAAGTCTTGACAACCAGACCAGAGATCTTTTCACTACATCCAGTTAATTGTCCAAGATGTCTTGATTTTCATTGGATGAATTAACATAAACAGGGCAACACTAATAAGGTTGCCAGAAAAATCCAGGTTTAGGGGAGAGAAAGGTTTTTATTGTTTCACAAATAATCTCATAAAATGTAAATGATTTGAAGCAGTATTGCTAGGATAAGATTCAGAAATAGAGTCTTCTTTTTGTTTATTTTTGTTGTTATTCAAAGGATCATCAGACATTTGTACCAGTGTTGGGGAAGCTTTACCAAATCAGGAAAGAATGTGGGGAAAGTGAGTATGTGGGTGAGAGAGAAAGAAGCACCTTAGTGAATTATAGTTCACAACCATACATGAATCTGACGCTGAGAATACAAAATAAATCTGACACTGAGAATACAGAAATAAGACAGTTCCAGGAGCACTGAATCTTGTCTGGGAAGCATTTCAGACTTTGAGAAAACACATTCTATGATGTATCTTCCCCTCCCCCCTAACAGTCCAGTCTTTCCCAGCTGACTTCCCAATCTAAAAAGAGAAAGGTGAGAAAAAGCAAGACACCAACAATGTCAAACTTTGATTTTCAAAGATCACAAAAAGCGTTGGCTTTGACACTGACGCGGTCATCTGCCAACTTGTGGTAGGGATTGAGGGTCTGTGGAACTCTTGATGTGCAGACAGGCCCCGTCTCCATAAGCCACACGAACTCAGTCTTGCTCCACACTTGTCCTTCATATTTAAAAGTGAGCCCACTGACCATTGCTAGGGTTTTTGATGTTTTCAGTCATTGATAAGCAGGCTTTGCTAAAAAGTCTGTTGCCTGACCAGTGATCTTGTCTGCCCTCACACCCTCCACAAACTACTCCTTGATCAAATAAATTAATCTTGTCCATAGTTTGCAAAGGGGTTACAATTCTTGACTTTGTCTCTTGGGATTCTTGCTGACTCCAGGCTTTTACTCAGGGATGGCCCTATATTCAAGTACACACACATCTGCCAGTTTTTTCCTCAACTATCCACATCTGGATCCCACCATTCAGTTAATCCCATTGTTTAAAAGTCTTCTTCACAGGGTAGTTAAAGTGTTTCTTATACTCTAAATGCTTGCATTTTAGCAGGAATGAACAGCGTGAATCACATAGGACAGAGGTTAGAGTACTGGACCTGGAGTCTGGATCAAATCCTGGTTGATACTTTGTAGCTATAAGACATTGGGGAAATCATAATCTCTAAGCCTCAGTTTCCTCATCTTTAAAATGAGGATAAGAATATCTATAGCACCTATCTAATGAGATTGTTGTGAGGCTCAAATGAGACTGTGTGTAATATAAGACAGCTACTGTTATTGCAATACTTCAGGTTCTATGTCTTTTAGCTGTTAAATTTACCAACCTAATTTTTTATAAACAGCATTACATAAAATAATCCCAGTTGTCCAGCCTTCCCCACTCCAAAATAAAAAAAAAAAAAAGGCTTGAGGGAAGTTGGTAACATGGAGAATTTTAGTCTTAAGGAAAAGGTATTGACAATTTCATACAGAGTCCTGCCTTAAAATGCTCAATGCCTCACCATTGCATGGAGGGGACCCTGGGGTCTTGAAGGCAAAGCTGAAAAGGCTTTGCATATAGTCCAGTTGATGGGCTGTGTCTGTCATTAAAGACCAGTCTAGCTGAGTCTGGAAAGATTTGCCACCAGGCTGGCCGCAGGGTGATTGATATCTTTCGACTCAAAACCCATCCATTAAGCTGTAGAGGAGCTGTGACATGCCAGGCAGAGGGGAGGCTCCACAGAGACCAGCATGGATCTTTGAGGTATTGATGTATATACAGAGTACACAGTGTAAGGATACAAGACACCCACAGTTAATGTCCTGGATCAAGACATTGACAAACGTGGATGCTGAGGCTGGACTGAGGTAGGGGTAGAAGCGATGATGAGACACACACCTCACTAAAAGGATGGGGCCTTGAGCCCCTGAAGGGCTGGGGTGGCATCTGAGGGCCAGGAGGAGATAATGTCCTGGAGTGGGTAAGGATCTGGTACCCGGCCTGCCTTCGTGGGTATGCTCCCATTACCCATGCCTGAAGTGGGTTTGTCTCCTTTTGAAGTCTCAGAAGATAGGTTAGAGTAAATGAATTCCTCAGAGCTCTGTGATCCTGAACAAATGATTAAAGGAGCCACATTTTTCCCTTCGTCGTGTAGACAAGGCTCAAAGAAAGGGCGCAGTGGGCCAGAGAAAGCATGGGTGAACGTATAGATGTGAGATTTGTTGGTCGCGTTGTAAAAGGAGACAAATCCAGCATCGTAATCCAGAAAAATCCCCACGCGGCGGGGGCTCTCTTTGAGGCGGAAGGAAATCTGTGGCGATGTTAGAGCTTCATACTCATTCAACCGACTCTGACGCAACAGCCAGTGTCCATTTGAAGGGGAGGCTGTGATCTTCCCCTTCCTGCCCACTGACTCACTGCACACCCCAAGGATCCACTTGGTTTTGTCTCCTACGCACACCTCCCAGTAATGGCAGCCAGCCGTAAAGCTGGGAGACCCCAGGACACTGACAACAAAGTCAAATCTCTTGGGGTTGTCAGGAACATCTTGCCGTTTGTCCCCAAGCCTCACACTTCTTAGATCCTCAGAGAGAAGGAGTTTGGGATGAGCTGTATCTGGATCCAAAGTCACTTCCACTGCAGAGAGAGCAAAATGAGAATACAGTCTGGGACAAGCCCCTCCTGGGGCTCAGGAGACCTTGGGGAAACCTTACAAAGTATCTCCAGGCCCCTCTCATGTGACTGGTCCCAGCAAAGGAATGCTACTTTTAACTCTGCCATGGCTATTGCTAAGACACTGGAAAGGGATGAAATCTTCTGAGTGACCTATCTGTAAGGCAGCCCTACTCTTCAAGGAAATGCTACCTTTATCCCTAACTGAAGGAATGAGGCAAGACTAGGGGCTTTAAAGGCTGGAGGAAAATAAGCAGCGGAACATTTATACAGATCAGTGTCACTTACCTGGGTGGAGTCTGGCTCTTCTCCAGCCTGCAAGGGGATACAAGCAAGACAGTGGTTAGCATTTCAGGGAAGGACTGTAGAATGCCAGGAAACTCCCAGAGGAGAGGAGGGAGAGACATCAGAAACTGCATCTCACCTGCATCTGCTGCACTTCTTTTCAGCTCTGTAACAGATCAAATAGGGAAATGAGGAAATAATACCTGGAAATATAGGCCCCATAGGGCACAAGTTGGAATTGACAGTATTAAGGAAAAACAGAACTTACTGAGCTCAGCCCGATGTTTCTCTAAAACATAAAATGTGTGAGAAATCAGTATAGATACTTCTGCTCCAGAGAATCCAGCCCAACTAAATTCATTCCCCTTCCAAATTCTCCTAAGTAACACACTGCCAGGTAACTAGCATATTCTGCCATAAGGTAGGATCCACTCTTAGATCTTGTCCCCCTTAGGGCTCTTACCTAAGGAGGTTTGGTTGCCCAAGAATCAATAGGACCTTCTTATGCAGTGATTTCACTGAGGAGGGGATTTGTTGAATAAACCCAGTGTATAAACTCAACTTAGCTAATGATTACTAAGCTTCCCATTTATGAGGGGAAAAAAGTGAGTTTTCCTAGATCAGGTGTTCTTAACCTATAGTTATGGACCCTTCAAAGAGATTTCAGGGAATCTGTGAATTTGGATGGGAAAAGCTACATTTTAATTTCAGTATAATTGTTTTCCTTTGTAATCCTATGCATTTTCTTTTTTGCATTTAGAAACATGATTCTGAGAAGAGGTTCATAAGCCTCCCCAGACTACAATAGAGAAAAGGTTGAGAATCCCTAGAACTCTAGAGAATCTCTGAGGTCTTTCTAGATCTGATAGTCTAAGATTCTATAATAGTTGTAGAGGAAAAAAGGAAACCCAGGAAATCTTCATTCCCATAGACATAATTCCACCCTTCTGCCTTAGGGAACTGAAACCTAGACATGTGAACTTTCTGAGAAGCCTTGTCAGCAGAAACTAATATGTACTGCAACTTGGGGGAGGGGCAAAACTTACTGAGTCCTTTATGAAGTCTCCCTAGGGAAAAAAAGAAACAAAGATTGCTGAGTAACATCACTTTTTCTCTTAGATAAATGTCAGGAGTCCCAGACACAAGAAGCCCATCCCAGAATGGCCATTACATAACTAGCCCCATTCCCCAAAGAATCCTGGGATACTGTATGTACCAAATGGACATTTTGTACATATGGACCTCTTTGTACCAAATGGACAGGGGGGAGTTTCTTGTTAATACTTTATCAAGCAGCATCTCCCAAAGATGGGAATTTTGGAATTACATTATTCTCTAGCCATTTCACTGATGGCCTTTTCTATGAGACCTTCCTAATTTCTTCTAATCTTTACATTTATTTTCTATTCTATTTCACTTTAGTTGGCCTTTACAGGTGTACATATGCATATGTGTGCATGTATGTTGGTGTGTGTCTCCATTTACACAAAAATGTGAATGTGCCTACATGTGAGTTCCATCAGCCTCATGAGAGAGAAATGTGACTTTGATGATAGTCTAGTAAGCTAAATTAAGAACTACTTAAATAACCAGACCCCAAAGAGGTGATTAATGAATTGTTGTTAATTGGTAAGCAGTCTCTGGTGTAGTTCTGGTGTAGCACATGGTTCTGTGCTTGGCCCTGTTCTGCTCGCCATTTTTAGCAATGCTCTGAATTAAAGCGTAGATGGAAAGGTTATCACATTTCTGATTAATGAATCTGGGGAGAGTGAATAACTAATGCACCATTACAGAATAAAAATTCTAAAACATCCCAACAGGCTGAATCTCATAATATTTAGTTGAGATAAATATAAAGTCCTATACTGGGGATCCCCCCCCAAAAAAAAAATTAATTGTACAAGATAATCTTTTTTTAAAAAAAGATGTGAAAAAGCTTTCATTTACCGCAAGCCAATGTGAATAAACCAGTTGGAGTCCAAAGTTACCTCAGAGATCTCCTATTTCATCCCCTTCATTTTTTACTAATGAGGAAACTCAGGCCCAGAGATGTTAAATAACTTGCCTGTGGTCACATAGGCAACAAAGGGAGAGAAGGGGAGGAGAGGGGAAGGATGGAAAGGAGAGGAGAGGAGAAAAGAAGAGAGGAGAGAAGTCTTCCTGACTCAAAACTTAGCACTCTATTAGACCATGCTAAACAAATGAGAATTTTGTAGATCAGGAAGAACATTCATTTTAGAAACTAATGGGGACACTAACATAGGTGGGTAGTTGGTAACCAAAAACCAAGTTCTGGTCATGGTCATCCCTCTATCCTCTGGTGCTAATTCCATAATCTTCCCACAATTTCTTTAGCACTGAACATTTCATTCAATTAGTATTCATGGAGCATCTATAGTCATTGCAACTAAATGCATCTTTGTTTATAGGAAAAGAAAAGTTAACCCATCCCTCCATCCCAAATAATTACCTTTCTCTTTCCCATGGTCTGAGAGAAGAGCTTCTAGAAAGAAAGGAAAAAAAAAAGAAATGAGATGTGATCCTATCACTTTTTGATGGTTATATCTCTACAGGGTTTATCTTGTTTTATGGAAACTACGTCTTGATCGAATTAATTGTAACGTGGATTTGATGTAAAGCAAATCTTATTTTCCCTATTTCTACTACATATACTGTTAGTTTGAATATAGGTCATACTTTCTCTCCTCCCTCTCCCCATTGGCCTGCATAAAATCTGAGTAACTGAATGGTTATCACATGGAAAAATTAGATTTGTTGTACTTAGCAGAGGCCAGAACCAAAAGCAATGTGAGAAAAATTTACTAAGAGTAAGAGCTATTGAAATGGAATGGTCTGCCTTGGGAGTTGGAAAGTGCACTCTTATCTGCGGTCTTCAAGCAAAGGTCAGATCATTATTTGTTGGGGATGTTGCTGAGGGAAATCCTGTCCAGGTATGGACTGAACTGTATCATCCTTGAGATTCCTTCCAATTCTGAGATTCTGTGGGTCTGTGATAGCACATATGACCACATATGAGCAGAGAAATTGCTTTTGCCTAAGGAGTCCTCGATTCTGTTCTCACATCATTCAAGAGGATTACAGAATCTTCACATTTTTAGTACCATAAAGTTTGGAAGATATAGGAAGTCTTCACTTGTGTGAAGGCATAATTCAGTTTCATTTGAGTCAATTCACTGTTATTTCCTTTCAAAGATATTTCATTTTTGGAATATGATTTTTTACTCAGTCCAATGTGGTCATCAGAATTGTATTCCCACAGGGAAGACTGAGTTGAAAACTTTCCATCCAATTACTAGATTGTTGTATCTGGAAGGAAACTTAGGAATCATCAAGTACAGCCTTAGCATTTTACCGATGAGGAAACTGAGGTCCGATAAAATATCTCTCCCAAGGACACACAGTGAGTTAGCAGCCCCTCCAAGACTAAAACCCAGAGGCCCTGGTTCTCTGTCCCATGGTTTTTCTACTTCGTCACACTGCCCCTTTTGTGATGTGGAGGGTAAAAGGATGTTCAATCCTATGGCTTGGTGGTTACCATGATACATTGGCAATCCCATACCTACTAGAAATTGTAGTTCTCCCCTTGCATTTCACTTATTACTAGCATCTCTTTCTGTATTTCATTTATTCACCTAGCTAGCATGGTCACAATTTTCCAACTTCAGGATCTCTTCTTGCCTATTAACACTATGCCCTGCCTCTTTACCAGAGCAGAGAAATTGTTTTTGCCTAAGGATTCCTCAATTCTATTCTCACATAACTCAAGAGGATTACAGAATCAGAGGATTTGGAAGTAGAAGAGGCCTTAGAGAGCCCTCACTTTACATGGAAGGAAACCGAGGCCCAAGGAGGTAAAATGACTTGAACAAAACCACAAAAGTGCTAAACAGAGTCAGAATTTGATCTTGAGTCTTCTGATTCCAAACCCAATATTCTTTTTCTTCTGGTCCCTTCCAACTCTAAATTCCTATGATTCTAGGAAGTAGATGTCATCAGTTAATAACCTAGTGAATTTGAGATGTCAGGGTATATAAAATGAATTTGCTTCCTGCTTTATCAACCCTCTAAAGTCAAAATTCCAATAACTAGTTTATTTAGAACAAAAGATACCTTCGTGTTTACAAAACTAAAAATAATGGTACATAATCTGACAAAGGATAGTACTTTCACAAAGCCTCATTAAAGGTACATTTTATTTTCTATTTACTTCATAGGACTATTATAAGCAATTTTCTTTTGCTTTATATAAACCTTAAAGAATGATATAAATGAGTACTATTAGTACATTTGTTATCTTTTCCTCTTTGATGGGGTTTAGATAGAAATGGTCCCAGAATAAGTTAATATTTCATTCTTCTTCTTTTTTTACTTACTATTCTATGAACTATTACATGTAGATATAAAATATGTGACCACTTTCTGTAATCAGATAAAAGTATCAAGATGTAAACTAATCCTCTGTAGGCTCACTGAAAGTATCCTCTTTCTAACTCCTATAGCTAAGTGGACAATAGGTACTTTATCCTGTTCCCACATGGTTTTGATTTCCTCTGCCAGTTTTCCAGATTTTAACAGTATTTTTGTTCTATGTAGCTTGAAATTTATGAATACTAGGTATAATAAAATCATTTAAAATTATGTTCTTTAGTTTTTATAGATCAATGTTACAACCAGGTGATTGTGAGAAATGTTTTGGTCTGTAATAATTGCCTAGTTCCAATATAATTTATTGACTGAATTATCCAGGATAGTTTAAGGCTTGTCTTTGTTGCATGGATATTTGTTGTTTCTTATTTTATGACAAATAACAAGTTTCTGATATATAATTCTAGTAAACAGATCATGTCATGCTAGGTATTTGGTAGTTATTAAATTTATAGCCTGAAATTCGATCTTGCACAGTTTCTACAGTTTTCTAGAAGAGCTACATTGATCACTATGTTTAGGTTCTTTAAACATTTCTGGTGGCAATGAGCTGGTCCAGAATTGCAATCATAAACCCCTCCATTTCTACAAACAAATTCATGTGACTCAGACATTTGTTTGACACTTTTTTGTCAACATATTATTGCCTGAGTTCATGAGGATGTCAACCACGATCTTTTTATTCCATTCTTGGATCATAGGTGTTTGATAAATTTCATCTAGAGGTAAACCACTTTGGGCTGTATACAACAAATCCAAAGACACACAGTGCCTGTGTGGTGAAGCGATATCTTTTTATTCCAAAAACATTTCACCTGATTATCCTGTGCTTTAAGAAAGTCTATCAATCCTCTTCCTCCTTTTTTTTTTTTTGCTTTTTGGAGGGCAATTGGGGTTAAGTGACTTGCCCAAGGTCACATGGCTAGATTTTCTCTTCTTCCTTTTTTGACAAAGAAGTGTTAATCTTTCTATAGATGCCTTACAGTGATTGGTCCTATATTTCACTAATATTTTGCAGAGTTTTGCTAAGATAATTTTCCAAATATGTTGTTATTGTTTTATCATTCAAAAGTCCTAATGCATCTCCTTGATTTAGGTATCAAGACCATATTTGTATCATAGAAAGAGATTGGGATAATGCCTTCTTTTCCTGTTATTGCAAATAGTTTGCGTAACATTGGAAATAATTGTTATGAAAATTTCATTGAATTCACTTGCAAATCTACATAGTTCTGGATTTTTTAATCAGTTTGGAAGTTCATGTATGTATTGCCCAATGTATTTATCTGATATTGAGTTACTTAGTCTATTTCTTCTTTTGTTAAACAGGGTACTTTATATTTTTGTAAGTATTCATCCATTTAATTATCAGTTTTGTTAACAAAATAGTTTATGATAAGTTCTTTTAGTTACTTTTAAATTTTGTGAATTCTTTTTCACTTTGATAGGAACAATTTAGTTTTCCTCTCTTAAAAATCATATTAGCTGTTTACCTACTTTATTCATTAAAAAAAAACAGTTCTGATGCTTGTTGGTTCAATAGTTTTTGGCTTTTAATTTTATTGATCTCTTCTTAATTTTTTGAATTTCTACGTTATTGCTTAGTTGGAGTTTTCTGATTTATTTTTGTTAAAGTATTTTTTAGTTGTAACTGATTGGTTTTTCTTTTAGCTGATGAAAGCATTTAGAGATACAAATTTTCCCCTCAGAACTGCTTTAGCTTCATTCCCAAAGCTTTGCTATGTTATCTCATTATTGCAATTTTTAAAATAAGATTTTCTATTCTTTCTATATTTTGTCCTTTGACCAAACAGTAAAGTATGTTTAGTTTCTAATTACTTTTTAATTCTTTCAAGGGTCCTTCAATAAAAAATAATTTTTATTGCATTGTAATCAGTAGATGTTATGTTTAGAATTTCTGCTTTTCTAGATTTTTATGAGGTCTTTATTCCTCAACACATGCTCAGTTTTTGTAAAGGTGATATATAAAGCTGAGAAGTATGTAAATTGTTTTCTATTCTCATTCAATACTCACCATAGATTGATCATCTCTAATTTCTCCAAAGTTCTCTTTGAGTACTTAGTTTCTTTCTTGATTATCTTTTGGTTAGATTTGTCTAGGTCCTCTACTATTATTATTTTACTATTTTCTCTCTCCAAATTGATTAACTTTTTCTTTAAGTATTTAGGTGCTAAGTCATTTGGTGCACATATTAAGTACTGATACTGATTCATTATCAAGGGTGCCTTTATGCATAATTTAATTTCCCTATTTATCTTTTTTTATCATGTTTATATTTATTGTAGCCTTATCTGAAATCTTAATTGTTATTACTAATTTTTTCTTTTAGTCAGCTGAAACATAATAGGTTTTTCTCTGGTCCCTTATTTTCACTCCTTATATGAATCCTTATGTTTCAAGTGTGTTTTTTGTAAATAACATATTATTGGATTATGTTTTCTAATCCATTCAGGTAGTCTCTCCCATTTTATGGATGAACTTATCAAAAATCCTACTCCAGCACCTCATCATGTCATGGAGATAACCCTGGGCTCCCAAAGACTAAAATAACAGAACAGTACAAACATTGGCAGGTCCTACCAAACCGAAGAAATTCTAAGTATGGTCTTAATGATGAACTATAAATCTCTTCTGTGAGGATCAGTCTGATCCTAAGTTCACTGAGACTCATTATCAGGTTGGCTGGAGGGTGATTCTTTGTTTTGTTTTGTTTTTTTCCGTAGCAATTCTTGAAGATCATCTATCAGATCATGTGACTTGGATCAGAGAATGGAATACCTTCCCCGACAATAATCACAGCTCTTTGAAGTATCAGCATAAATGTCATCATCGATCATTATTTCTTGAAATAAGAGCAGTTGCAGAAATTCTGTTATAAGAATTCAGTTATGAGAAACAGAATCCAAGAACAAAAGAGAGATTTCAGCACATAGATGGAGAAAGTCAGGGAACACTACTAAAAAACAGAAATAAATGAGATTAATCTGCTATAGTTCTTTCTATTACAGAAGATCTGCTTCTTATTCAAATTAATTAAGAATTACATTCATCCTGAATCATTAATTACAAGAGACAAACACAGAGGAATAAGAAATTCAGGAAGGTTTAGAGTTTGGCCTTATTAGAAGCCTGGTGAGGGCAATGAAAGAATGTGCCCAGCAGCTATAGCCATCTTGTTTTTATCACTTATGTTAGAAGAATCAGCAGTGACTGGTCACTGCATACTGCTCCTGACCCATGATACTTACCTATCTCTACCACTTGTTGGTAAAGAAGCTTCTCTAGAGGAAGGTAAAAAGAGACAAATTAGATTGGCGCTTTACATGACACTTCTTTGTCTAGTTGATAGGACTGGACTCCTATTTCTGTTAGGAGATTTAAAAATGAGGGGAAGAAGGAAATCCCATTCCTAACAAACGCAGAGAATCAGCTTCTACCACTGATCTCAAGGACCATTTCAGTTTCATAGTCGTATCACCATAGCCCAGGCCATGACTCCAGGCCTCGTGTCAATTTCCACCTTAGCCTTCCATTTCCCCACAAAGTCCCCATCCCTCTGGCTACCACTGTCCCTTAGGACTCTTGCTCCACAACCCACCAATTAGCCCTCCCACTCCCACATTATATCATGTTACCTCTAGATCTGCGTTGCTTCCATATGATAAAAATGCCCAATGCAATGAGGAGCCCCAAGAAAGGCAGGATCACAGCCAGAACCACTGTTGAGGGGATGATATACAAGGGAGGAAAAGCTGAAACAGAAATCCCCAGTGTCATGAGGAAAGAGTAGGGGAATAATAATGAAGACAGTAATAATTCCAGTGGTTAAGAACATCAGGCTTTAAGGTTTTCAAAGGCACTGGCAAACTGTTTAGACACCATATCTATGCACAGATGTGACAGAGACTCTAGTTTTCTCTTGTTCTGTCTCAGTTTCTTCTGGAGAGTGAACTCTGCCTAACTGCTAAAAGGGTCTGTTGATTCTCAGGATCCAAAATGTTGAATGGCCCAACTTTTAGTGAGATTTCTTTCACTAAAGCAGAGGGTTTTTTTTAATGTAAGGTCCCTAATTTTTTCTTTAATATTTTGAAAATTATATTTCAATATCATTTGTTTCATTGTAATCTTTTATATTTTACTTTATGCATTCAAAAACATTATTCTGAGGAGTCCCTAGTCTTCACCAGACTGCCACAGGGTGTCTATGACACCCCTACCCTAAAGTATTTTAGAAACAGGATAGAGTCTCTGCTGTCTGAGATGGCTTCAGTAGTCCTACCTTCAATCAGTAAGATGTACTAAATGATTTCTCAAAGGTCCTTCTTGTCCTACAATTCTATAGACCTAAGGACCTTCTGAAAAATGGGAGAGAGCTCCTCAGTCACCAAAGAATCAGTATCTTCTCATTAGAACTATATTGTCTTCCTCCCCACAAAATCATCTTGCATGAGCTCTTCCTCTTCCAGTGTGGGTCCCATACTCTTTAGTCCTGAGGACCATAAATGGGAGTAAGCAGTATCTGTCTGTGCCACTGGCCAAAGACTTAGGCAAGAGAAGAATGGAAGAGTGAGAAAGGAAAAGAGAAAACTAGAACACAGGACAAGGAGAAACAGAGAAAGCAAAGAAGATAATGAAAACTTGGACCTGGCCAGGGTGGTCAAGTACCTTGAACCACTGCTTTCAGGGCTTCTCAATGGTGCTCAAACCATGGATCAGGCCCACATTCCCATCCCTGTACTAGAGTCCTGGGTTTTCTTTGGAGACACATGTCTCATTAAGCACCCCTTCTGAGTCAAGCAAGTTCTCAGGGACCCTACTTGATAAGAATATGTAACAACAATCTTCATAGCTGATATTTACAAAGTGCTTTAAGGTTTGCAAAGAGCTTTACAAAAACTGACTTATATGACTGAAGGCTTACCTGCTATGAATAGAGTTGTTTCCTTCTCTTGGCCAAGAGCGGCATTCCAAATAGAGCAGGTCATGTTCCCTGGAGATCCACCTCTCACAGTAATAGAAGCCTCCATTTGGAATAGCCCCTCCTTATCCTGGTATTGGGTTTCTGATGGAAGTGTCTCCCCATGAGTATTTCTCCATTCAATCTGAGGCTTTGGGAACCATCCCTGGGATCTGCACACCAGCTGAATCTGTCCGCCTTCATAGCTTTTCATATGAATATAAGGATCCAAGCCCAGTGCTGGCAAAAAAAGATCTGCTTGAACCAGCAATACATCTCCCTCCATTTTCCTCCTTACCCAAAACACTGCCTTCCTGTCCCTTCTATCACCATCACTATATATGCATCCCTTTTACAGTCAGCAGGAATTATGACACTCCTTTTTATAGTCTTCCCTGTAGTCTACAGTAGCAGCTGGGTTAACAAGACCCTGTCTGTGTTGGGTAACATACCAGTTCAACCTTTGTTCCCACTGGGGATTCTGGACCATTGATCCAAGAGTTAAGATTGTCCAATTAAGGGGGATGATGCAAGATGACCCAGAGATGGTTGCATTCCTAGCTTAGCTAGAATCCTGAAACACAGGGATCTAGGGCCAAGCTGTGTGGCAAAATGGCATTTTTTGGAGGGGGGAAAGCAAAGCAATTAGGGTTAAATGATTTGCTCAAGGTCACACAGCTAGTGTGTCAAGCATATAATGCTGGATTTGAACTCAGGTCCTCCTGACTCCAGGGCCAGTGTTCTGTTCACTATGTCACCTAGCTGCCCTGAAAATGGCATTTTAAAAAGATTCCTCTGTACTTATTATAGTGCTGATCACTGCCCAAAAAGACTTCTCTAAAAGGTCAATGATCATAAGAGAGGTAAAGCAGTATATTGCATAGTGCTGGATTTGGGATTAGGAAGCCCTAGATTCAAATTCCATTTCTGACACTATGTGGCCATTGAGGAAATCTATGAGAATCATAGATTTAGAGCTGGAAAAAACCTCAGAGGTCGATCTAGTCCAATGCCCTCCTCATTTTACCAACGAGAAATCTGAAGATCAGAGTTGTAGAGTGACTTGCCCAAGGTCACATAGCTAGTGTCTGAGCTAAGATTTGAACCCAGATCTTCCTAACTTCAAGTCCAATGTGCATCCACTACACTCTAATTCTCTACTTCTGCCACTACTCTGGGAAAGTTATTTAAACTCTGAGTCTCCACAAGTCTTTAAGATGTAACAGTAACAGCAAAATATACTCTCCTCTTACCCCCACCCCAACTCACACCCAGAAAGGCTTGTTACTTCCATTTAAGTATTTGGTGGAGTTTCAATAAATCTTTACCATAAACAAGACAGGTGATCACTGGAAAAGAGTTTTGAAGATAAAAGGAAATTCATTATAATGACACGTCTCAGTGTGTACCACTCTGCACTCCCTCATATCCCATTCTAACCTGCAACCTCCAGTTGCACAGTAGCGTTTTTGCTCAGAGAGCCAGCCCGGATCTGACAGGAGTACTGTCCTTGGTCTTCAAGTCGGACGTTATAGATCTCCAGAATGAAATTGTCTTCCTGGATATCTTTCACCAAAGCTGTTCTCCCTTTGAACTGTGGTATCTGCTCTCCATATAAATCTTGCCCATTCTGATATACGTGAACAACCTGGGAAGCCTGGGACTCCTGGGTCCACAGCCATTTCACCTCTACAGATGCAGGGACCAGCCAGATGTGTAGAGGACAGCGCAGCTCAGCCTTTGTCCCCAGAATGACCAAGTTCCTCTTTTCAACTTTTCCTGTGTCACGATCCAGAGAAATTGTGTACACGAGTATAAAAAACACAAATTAAGAAAGGGACAAGAATGATACAGACTGGGGATGGAATAGAGAAGGAGGTAAACTGGGGAAGGGTATGGAAAAAGAGTGTGCCCAAGAAAAGGAAAGGGACAGATGGTCCCTTAATCCTTAGATCCGTAGATGCCCTGGGCAGAAGAAGACAGGCAGAAACACTTACCTGATCCCTCTGTGAGCAGCTGGAGGGAGAGAAGGGCGATGAGGCAGCTAGAAAGAGGGAAACTGGTGCAACTTGCCATCTCCACCAGAGCTAAGAAAGGTACAAACAAGTGTAGGATTAGTGAACGGGGTATACAGGTGACATAAGGAAGAGCCTAGAAGAATGGAAACTAAAACTACATACTGACCACAAAAATAAAAGGTAATGAATAATACTGACCCTCCTTCAAGTGTGTTCTGAGCCAGTCTTTGAAAATACACACATTTATGCAGAGTAAAAAAACCAACCAAACAATATACAAATTGGCTACTACTATGTAAGAAAAAATAAAAATAGCAATGAAGGTCAGAAAAGGACATTTTAAGAAGAGTTCAGAAGGGGAAACAGAAGCCAAAAGGATATTTTTTTCTACTTTTAAAGGAAATGACCTTGTGATAAAAAAAAAACAACAAAACAATCTCACAAGAATCTCAATTCAGTGGTTGCTGGAGAGGATGTAGAAAGACCAAAGGTTCATTGGATCACATGTGGTAGTTATAACCAAGATAACTCAGTTGTGCACACAATCCTTTACTCTGTCAAATATGTTATAGGAACAGGTTATCTCTCTCATGCTTCTATGACCTGCAGAGTAACTTGAACATTTTATAGTTGTAAGCAATTGATATAAATTTGTTTGCAATCTATATATAGCTCAAAAGTGAGTGGGTCGATGTATATTCTGAGCCCCACTCAACTTTAGTGCAAAGAGCCTGTATGACATTAAATATCACTTTCAAGTACATAAACTTTGTCCTATCTACCTATTCCCTTTGTCTCAGTTATCAACTAGGCAGTCCTAGCTCTCTATACTGTAAATTTAAGGTCCAATTTGTTGTAAAAGTACTACTAGTCCTATCCTT
Organism: Petaurus breviceps papuanus; assembly: GCF_028583685.1. Taxonomy (NCBI): domain Eukaryota; kingdom Metazoa; phylum Chordata; class Mammalia; order Diprotodontia; family Petauridae; genus Petaurus; species Petaurus breviceps. Next base: position 12,753,648 of record NW_027187338.1, on the reverse strand, counting down.
CCAATAAAATTCATCAAGGTCCAAGGTCCAAATTACAAAATCTTAAGTGTCAGAAGTGATCTTCTGTCAAAAAAAAGAAAAGAAAAGAAAGAAATGAGATCAGTCTGGCATGACCTACCCTCTATGATATCATTCTGATTCTGTGTGATCACTGCTTCCATTTCTGAAATTTCACTAAGCAACCCTCTAACATGTTTTAGAATCTTGCCAGGAAATAACACTTAGCTCACTAGAATACAGTTTGCAGATTTCATTATCTCCCCCTCTGCCTTTTTTTTTTTTACAGAACAACATTTGTACAAGTAATAATAATAATAGCTAACATTTATATAGCATTTACTATGTGCCAGGCAATAAGGCAAATGCTTTACAATTATTAATCTCGTTTGAGCCTCACAACCCTGTGAGGTAGGTGCTATTGTTACGTAGAGGTCAAATGACATGCCTAGGGTCACATAACTAGTAAGTATCTGAGGTTACATTTGAACTTAGGTCTTTCTGACTCTGGGCACGGTACTTTATCCACAGTGCTACCTCAATGCCCAGGTAACCAAAAAGTGATTTCAGCTGTCTAAGCCTTTAGTTTTCTGAGCTAGCCTGGTCTTAAGCCTGATGCCAATATCTTTAAAGGAAAAAGTAGCCCAATTTGTATGTAATAGTAGTTAGGACGTTGCTTCTGCCACACCCTCATAGCTTTAAGGTTCCTACAATGCTAAGTCTGTGATCTATGAACCTGAACCTTCATCTCCTCATCTGCAAAATGGGGATAACAATATCTATTGCACGTCTCAAGATTGTTGAGAAGATCAAAAGAGAGAAGAATATAGATCCCTGCAAACTTTAGAGCTGTATCTAAATGTATCATCTTCCTCATTAAGGTCTGCAGTGCAATTTGGAAGCCAAATAAGGTGATGAAATGTTACAGGAGGGGCAGCTAGGTGATGCAGTGAATAGAGCACCAGCCCTGAGGTCAGGAGGACCTGAGTTCAAATTCAGCCTCAGACACTTAACACTTACTGGCCGTGTAACCTTGCCCAATTGCCCTCCAAAAAGCAAATACATAAACAAACAAACAAACAAATAAATAAATAAATGAAATGTTACAGGAAGAAAAGTGCAGTGCCAGGACAAGAGCAGTGACAGTGGGGCTATATTTGGCCCTCACAGGTGATCATTTTTAGTTCTGCATACTATATTATAGAAAAGACCTTGACAAACTGTTGAGCATCCAGGGCAACTGGGATAGGGAAGGGCTTCAAAGTCATACCACGTAAAGATTATTGAAAGAATTTATGGGGCAGTTAGGTGGCACAGTGGAGTCAGGAGGACCTGAGTAAAATCTGGCCTCAGACACTTGATACTTACTACCTGTGTGACTTTGGGCAAGTCACTTAACCCCAATTGCCCTGCCTTATCCCCTCAAAAAAAAAAAAGAATTTATGTGGGATGCTCTCTGGGAGATTGTTGGGGGAGGAAGCAAGGGAAATTTAGGCAATATAAAAACAAAAGGTATCAATAAAAAAGAACTGAGGATATTTAGTCTTGTAAAGAGAAGACTCTTATGGGCCATGATAGATATCTTCCAGTGTCTGAAGGGCTGGTTGTCTGTGGAAGAGGAATTGGACTATTCTACTTGACTCCTCAGGCTAGAACTACATTGGTATGTGAATTACCTCGAACAAGCAATAATGTTTATATACATAGTTTCATTTTGTGACAGCAATGTTAATGTGTGTTTGCTTCTACTAACGTTAAGCTGACTCAGAATATCTGACTAACTAAATGCGACTGGATTGAGCTGATTCTCTACCTTTAATTAATTCTCTATCAGTTGTGCAATGTATTTCACACCATACACAGATATTTTACTGCACTCTCTTTTGTTGTGTTTTTTATTCTGTGGTTTTTAAGAGTGGATGTCACTCCAGGGAAACACGCAAAAGTTGTGTCTCTTAAAGATCATCTTTCAATGACTGTTAGAAATACTGCTGTAGCTCTTGGTGTTGAAGAAGTCAATCAAGTCAAGGTTCATGTAATGAAACAAGATGTTATACCAAAGCACAAAGTATGGTTGAAAATAAAAACGCAATGAGAACTGACCAACTATTTTTGCAAAAGAACCAAATAACCCTCAGAAAACGACTTTCCAGGAGGCAGGTAGGTGGTGCAGTGAATGGAGCTGGCCCTGGAGTCAGAAGGACCTAAATTCAAATCCGGCCTCAGACACTTAACACTAGCTATGTGACCTTGGGCAAGTCACTTAACCCCAATTGCCCTGCCTTCCCCCCTCCAAAAAAAGACAGAAAAACAAACAGAAAAAGAAAACAACTTTCTGAGGGCTTTGGCAACTGGAGGGGTTATTATTGTTTACAATGCAGTATAGACTTCTTGATGTTGGAAGAATGCCTATAAGACCAGCTTAAAAACAAAAGAAAAAGCTGCTAACCCTTGCTCTGATGAAAAAACCCTAGTTCTAGTCAAGACAACACAAAAACTGGAGTACTAAAGATGGGGAAAGGGTAATTTTTTCTGCTAAAAACTCACTTTTTCATTCAAGGCTGTACCAAAACCATTGCTACAAATCCATATGAGCCTGTAAGATCTGGGAATCTTCATCAGACTGTAAAACATCCAGCAAAAAAAATGTTTGGGGAAAATTTTTTTAAATTTCCAGTGGGCCTAGAATTCTTGTCTTCATCATTGATGAAGTCTAATAAGTATATTCATATACGACAGCAGAATTATTTCACTGCTACAGAAATTCCCAAATGAAGATGAAATATTGCAACATGATCTTACACCACACCACACATTATGAAAGGTTAAGAAATATGTCTGGGGCAGCTAGGTGGTAAAGTGAATAGAGCACCAGCCCTGGAGTCAGGAGGACCTGAGTTAAAATCCAGCCTCAGACCCTTAAAATACTTACTAGCCATGTGACCTTGGGCAAGTCACTTAACTCCAATTGCCCTGCCCTCCCCCTTCCAAAAAGAAAAAAAAGTTCAAAAGAAGGAGTTAAATATGTCTCAATAACCAGAAAATTAACTTGATTTGAATCCCATTGAAAACCAGTGGGCTATAATTAAGACTAGAATTAGAAAAATAGACTATTGGTCAAAAGTACACTTAATAACCAATGTGGGGCAGCTAGGTGGCACAGTGAGTAAAGCGCTGGCCCCAGAGTCAGGAGGACCCAAGTTCGGTTCCGGCCTCAGACACTTAACACCCACACAAAAAATAAACTAGCCATGTAACCTTGGGCAAGTTACTTAACCCAATTGCCCTCCGAAAGGCAAATAATAATAATAATAACCAATGTGGCAAAAGTACAGCTTCATGATGAATTAAAGAATATATGTCAAAATCTTAATTCGATGCCAAATCATGTAAAATACGTGACTGCAGCAACAGGACATAGTATATAGTAAAAGGTTTTTTTAGTGTAAAAAGTTATGAACTAGGGCGGCCAGGTGGCTTAGCGAGTAAGAACACCGGCTCTAGTGTCGGGATGACCTGGATCAAATCTGGGCTCAGGTACTCAGCACCACACCCAGAAATAACTGGCCGTGTAACCTTGAGCAAGTTACTTAACCCCGATCGCTTTAAAAAAAAAAGTTATGAAGTATATTGTATAAATCAATATATTTCATTTTACTTTGGCTCAATTACTTCATACACCTCTATAGGGAACAACGAATAGGAGTCATAGAGGGGGAGATTTTTGTTCCATGTAATTAAAAACTCCAAAATTAGAGTGATTCAAAAGCATAATGGGAGGCCTCAGGAGGTATTGAGTTATCTCTTACTAGACAGCTTTAAGCAGGGGCTCAAGGACTACTTAGCAATTATGCTACAAAAAGGATTTCCACAAGGTATGGGTTAAATTAGATTACTTTTTTAACTCTGAGATTATAACCTGTTCTAATTCGAACCTAAGAAGGAGTATTACTTAAGTAGTGTTGTTAAACAGACAAGAGAACATATTCTATGGAAAATGACCTTAAATTTCACAAGGGACTCCATGTCATTTAACATAGCTTCCAACTCTCTATTAACAAATAACTTACTTTGTAAAAACTAGATTTATAAATAATGTATGGGGTAGGCATAAGCAACCTATTGAGCTGTGGGCACACACTCCCCCTCTCCCCCAAAGGAGCTCAGCTGGGCTTATTAGTGCTCGTGGTTGTCACTGAGAGGTTCAAGACATTCAGGGAAAAGGCAGATGAGGAAAGTGAAAAGGGATGTCAGAAAAAGTAGAAGAAAATATAGGAAGGAGTGTATACAGTGGAGAGTGAATGCCCTTCAGCAATAAATGTCTATCTCAGCCCCCTCAGTGGCTATTCCAAACCTCTTTCCTCTTCCATTCCTCATTACCTCTTCCATTACACCATCCTCTCAGGAGACACTCTCAATTCCTACTTTTCTGAGAAAATAGAGGGTATTTAATGAATCCTCTTTCTCAATAAGTCTATGCCTCCAAACCCATAGATATCTTCACTCATCCTCTCCTTCTTTACTCCTATTTCTTTTTTTTTAAACATTTTTATATAAAGTTTTGAGTTCCAAATTCTATCCCTCCCTCCCTCTCTCCCTTCACCCCTCCCTGAGACAGTAAGAAATTGGATATAGGGCATACATGTGCAATAATGTAAAACATTTTCATATCAATAATTTTGTACAAAAAGTCCAATAAAAGAAAAAAGTGAAAAACAGCATGCTTCAGTCTGTATTCAGTCCAATATCAGTTCTTTCTATGGAGGTGGATAGTATGTTTCATCATTAGTCCTTTAGGATTGTCTTGGATCATTGTATGCTGAGAATAGCTAAGGCATTCACAGTTCTTCAGCAAATAATGTTGTAACCATGTACAACGTTCTCCTGTTTCTGTTCACTTTGCTATGCATCAGTTCATATAAGTCTTTCCAGGTTTTTCCATTGATCACTCATCAAATGGGGAATGGCTTTACCAAAGCACTTCTAATTCTTATATCCAGTGACCTTTTCTCATTCTTCATCCTCCCTGACCTGTTTTAATCTTTTGTTACTCTTGACCAGCCCATCATCTTGGATATTCTTGTCTCTTGTGTCTTTTGTGGCATTGTGCTTTCCAGATTATTTTCTTCCCTATTAAACAACCTCTATCTCTGCTGCTGGGTAATCATGCATCTTCTGCCCTCTTGGAGTGGGTGTCCCCCAGGACTGTCCTGAGTTCAATTTTCTCTTCACATATATTCTCTTAGAGATTGAATCAGCCACCATCAGTTCAGGTATCATCCCTATGGAGCTGACTCCTAAGTCTATATATCCAAATAGCCCTAAATTCACTCCTGAACTTCAGTCACAATCACCCACTGATTGCAGCATACCTTCTCTTGAATGTTCTCACACTCAAAACACTCAAACCAGAACTCATTGTCTTCTCCTATGAACCCTCCAGACATTACAGTTGCTTTAAGGGCACTACCACTCTCTCAGTCTCACAGAAACTTTGAATACAGGATCACAGTTTTGGAATCATCCTTGACTCTTCTCCTTTACTCACCCCCAATATGAGTCTATATAACATTTCTGGAAGTTCTCTCCTTGTTTTCTTTTCTTTCTTTTTTTCTTTTTTGGAGGGGGGAAGGCTAGGCAATTGGGGTTAAGTGACTTATCCAAGGTCACATGGCTAGTAAGTGTTAGGTGTCTGAGAAAGGATTTGAATTCAGGTCCTCTTTATTCCAGGGCTAGTGCTCTAATTCACTGCACCACCTAGCCACCCATGAAAGTTCTCTCCTTCTCTCCAATGAGCTACCACTCCAGTCTAAGCCCTCATCACTTTAACTATTATTACACTAGTTTCCAAACTGATATCCCTGCTTCTAATCTCTCCCCTCTCTAATCAATCCCTTACCTAGTTGCCAAAATAACCATTCCATCCCCCTCAAAAAAAAATCCTTCGAGGATTCCCTATTGACTTTAGGATAAAATAAAGATTTCTTAGTCTGACATGTAAGGCTTTCTATAGTCTGTCTTCCACTTACCATCCAAACACTATTTCAACCACTCCCCTTCAAAGACTCTAAGTCCCAGTCAAACTGGACCAATAGCTGTTCTTTTCAGGAAATCAGCATTCACATGAGCTGTTCCCCCGATTAGACCCTTTCTCACCACAGCAGCAGCTTGGAATCCTTGCTTTCTTTCTGGGCTAATATCAGGGAATGTCTCTTCCGTTCAGCCCTCCCCACCCCACCTAGCTGTCAGTCCTCTCTTCCCCCTCAATTCTCTTTGTACTATGCTTATTTTTGTTTATATTGTATATGTGCCCTTCTTCCCACAGTAGACTGTAATCTCCTTGAATGCAAGAATTGTTTTAATTTTGTGTTTATATCACCAGCATAGTGCCTTTCACAGAGAAGGCACTTAGAAAATTTTTGTTGAATTTAATTGAAGCAGTTGATGGATTTCCAGTTGGAAGAAGGATTATTTTTGTTCAACTCAAAAAGATAGAAATAGGGAAATTGGATAGTAGTTACAAAGAGACATATATACCTCAATTGAAGGAAAAACATCTTAAGCATCAGAGATGTCAAAAATGGAATGGACTGTCTCAGAGGTATTGAGCTCACTCTAAGAAAAAGCCACCTGATCCTTTGTCATGATACCTTCAAGTGACTGCTACTCAATGAATAGACTACATGACCTTCTCACTCTAAGAGTCTATGATTTTAATACAGCAAATATGCCATATTAATATGACTGGTTTTTACTAACATACATACCAGATTGGAATTTTTATTTCTATAAAAGTAGTGCCTAACTAAATTAAAGAAACTTAAAAGTCTTTTTCTCTCCCACTCACTCTTTGTTTCTGACCTCCAAATCTTTCGGTCTATCAGCCACTGGCTTTCTTTTAGTTCTGGGATTACCTAAAGTACCTGGGCAATCTGCTCCAAGATTCTTATTTGGTCTCTCAAGTAACTTATTTTTGAAAAATTCTAAACCAGAGGAAAAATTACAGTAGACTATTCCTTTCAGGTAATGAGGGATTAAAAGTGGTGACAGGGGGTGAGGGGAGTTCGTACAATTATATTTATGAATGAAGGTGAAATAAAAACAAAATATACTAATAAAAATTAAATTTTAAAAATTCCCTTTATAACTTTTAAAGTTGAACCTCAATACCAACAGTCACTCTTCCAGGCAAATCTAGACCATGAAAATTGCATTAAGAGTCTCTGGACACTTCATATTAGGCTACACTCCTAGCTGCCCCCTTTTGTGCTACATGGGTACAACTAGTATACACCTCACATCTCCCAGATTCACTCTGATTTTAAGAAAAGAATGATTGCTTTAAATGAGACTAGGTAAAAGGGATATTCATTGTCAGGCCATGTCAGATGACCACTACATACAAAAGGTAGAGGCATCTCTTCTCCCCTTCGAAACTAGAGAGAAGAGTGATGATTCCTTTTTCAGGTCCAAAGATTCTGGAAATTCATTATCCCAGGTTGGAACCAAGTTGGAGAATAAAGAGAAATGCCATCTCAGACCCATTGGGAAAGGGAAAAGAGGGGACTCACCTTACTTTGAATCCAGGAGATTTTTCCACAGTAGTATAGCAGGGATCCCTAAGAATTTTTTTCTCAGCCCATTCAGAGGTTAGACGTAAAGCTTTAGCATCAGAGAAACAGAAGGTGCATTCAGGAAATGTATAGTTTTTAATCCCAGGGCATAAGCCCTTAAACTGGGAGTTCTGTCTGCCCAGGAGATTCTCCATCTCAAACTGTCCCTATAAAATAAACAAACCACACCCTGTCTGCCTGTTGCTGATAAAGCAATAGGGCAAAGTAAAGAAGAAACTCCCTATACAACAGCGGGACCACAGAGTAACTACTCTAAGGGAGGGAACTTCACCTCTGGATTCAAATACTCCCACATTTTCAAATGTTAATCATCCATTCATTCCCCATTAATCACACCCCTTCCACAACATCTACAACAGTTCCTAATTACTTTTCAAAACAATTTAAAATTAATGATTGGCTTCCACGGCATCCACCAATAGTCAAGTTTATTGGCTAAATGACCCTCATCTCCAGCTAACACCTTGGTTCCTGCTCTCTGCCAAGCAAACCTGCTTACTTATTCACATACTTGAGAAACATATTCCCACTCTCCCAAAATGTGTACATGCTAGTCATTCTACCTGTGATGGTGTCCCCTCTTTGTTCTGACAAACATATCCTTCCTTTTCCTCTTTCCATGTTGATTAAAGTCTTGCTGCTTGCTTCCGCTCCATTTTAGGCCCTTTGGGAGCACAGAAGCATATAAGAAATTATTCCTGCCCTTGAAAATTGGCTAATGTTGAAATTTTAAAATAAATTAATTTTAAAAATAAAGAAGGAAGGAAACAAAAAAAGAAAAGATATTTTCAATGGAATTAGAAAGACCAGCCATACATACCAAGGACAAGACATTCCATCTATCAGCTCTGGGATGGTAGATGGAATCTACATGTGAGTAGTGAATAGTGGTTTTACTAATTTTCACTGCATGTCCTCTATGCTTGGAATGCTTTCCCTCCTCATCTCTGCCTCCCAGCATTCCTGGCTTCCTTCTTAGTCCTAGTTAAAATCTACAAGAACCCTTTCCCAGTCCATCTTAATGTCAGTGCACTCTCTTGGAGATTATCTTCAGATTACCCTGCCTTATCTTATTCATGTATAGCCATTTGCATGTTTTCTCCTCCACTAGACTGTGAGTTCCTTGAAAGCAAGGATTGGGTTTTTTGCCTTTGTTTATAGCTCTTAGCAATCAGCATAGTGGCTGGCACATAGTAGATTCTTAATAAATGCTTGCTGATTTGACATAAAATAAAGAACAGTTAAAAGTAACATGTAAAGAATGCAATCTACCTTGGATTTCATCAGTGTGGAGAATGGTAGTCTTGGCAGACTAGCCATCTCAGGCAAAATTTCATATTGTACATTGAGAGGTTCACAGGGTCATAGGATTTAGAACTGAAAGGAGACTTAGAGATCATTGAATCCAAACCTCTCAGTCTACAGATAAAGACCCTGAGAAGTTAAACACTTTCACAGAAGTAGAAGGTAAGTAACAGTGACCAAGGTCATCTGACTCCACATACAATGCTTTATCCATTATGCCATGCTGCTGTTCTTTCTGGTCTTCACTTAGTCAATCAACTAGCATTTATTAAGCACCCACTACATGCCAGGCTATGTTAGAAACACCGGAGACACAAAGAGAAGTAAAAGACAGTCCCTGCCCTCCTGGAGCTCACAGTCCAAAGTCTGGGAACTTCAGGGGAATGAAGTTGAGGAGAACATAAACTCTTTGAGTGTAGGGCCTTCTTGTGGTTTTGTCTTTGTGATCCCAGCACTTACCACAATGCCTATGACTAGGTCCCTAATTGATGCTGGCTAAATTGAACTGGACTGAATTTAGAAACTTAATTTTATCAGTTTGTGCAGGTAGGATGTTTTTTCCCTATCCTACCCTTTTATTTTCCCAGTTTTTCTGTGTGCCACTAGACAGAATGTATTTGTTGTCAGGTTATTTTGCTTTGTTTGAGTGCCCAGTCTAGTTCTTTGGCATGTATCTCTAGGCTTCCTGCAATCATTATTACCTTTCAATTTTTCTCTAAATTTTCCAAAGTTTGCTTCACTTTTCAGTTCTAAAATGGAATTTTCTTTCCTACCAAATTACCACATGGAATTGTACTGAAATTACCATTCCAGAACATTGACTCAAAATTCCTTCTGGCTAAATACTGAAGTTCCAATTCTCTACCAAGAGCAAGTCCAAGCTATTTTCCATGTGGCTTCCCAAATTTCCCATTCTAGAAAGCAGGCATTTTTCCAAACCAAAAACTTTACCTTATCTCTGTATTTCATCTTAGCTCAGTGCCTAGTACAAGGTAAATCCTTGAACCTAATGAGACTTTCTGCCAGACTGAATTTGGATTGGGTTTCTACCTAATGGAATTCCCCAATCTTATTCAAAATCAAGAGACAGCTATTCCAATAGCTTTGCAGACTTGGTTAATAGGACTCATACTATCATAATGTCTTAAAAAGCACCACATCCTGAGCAATAAAAATAAACCAATGACTTACTGTGTACCTGGCACTGGTTGGTTGTTGTTTTTCGTTCTCAAAGAGCACCAAAATGACATCACTATACTAAAGTCAAGTTTAAATGTGTTGGACCTGTGGCTGATCAGAGCAATACAAGTTGGAATGCTCTACCACAGGTCAGGCACAAATAGTTCATGTGAACATTTGGGGTGGATAATCTCAATCTGCCCATCCTGCATTTCCTTTGAGCTGTTTCCAGGGATACAAATAACAGTAAAACAGTGCCTGCCCTAGAGGAGCCTACAGTTTAAAGGGGGAAATAATATGCAAATAACCATGAACAAACAAGATACATAGACAGGATAAACTGATGATAATCTCAAGGCCAACCCTCTAGGATGCAAATCAGGGAAAGTTTCTTGTAGAAGATGGGATTTTTAGCTGAGACTTGAAGGAAGCCAGAGAAGCTAGGAGATAGACATAAGGAGGGAAAAAAGGCTGGGCATGGTGGACAAGTCAATGGAAACAAGGGAAAGTGTTATCCAATTTCTATCTCTCTTTCAACTCCATGAAGCTTTCTACTTCAGCCTACATTGATCTTTTCCTTCCTCTGTTGAATAATAACCCAAGAGATTTTGGTTCATGGTATAGAAATATCATTCCATATTAAAAACTGATGCTATATTAGTAGAATGTGAGCTCTAGTGGTCCCTACTAACCTGAGAAGGCTTCAAATCTGCTCATCTCTGTGCTTGTCTTAGACACAAAGGATAGGCTTGCTAATCTGAACTAGGCTCATTTCCAAAATGTTGCCCAATAAAGGATTGCTCTTTTTTTTTTCTCTTCATGGCATCTAATAAAATTATTTGCTGAGATATATAATAGTTGTGGTCTGCATTGTTGAAGTGCCTATATCCATGAAATCACATTTTTAAAAATTATTATTGTTAGCTAATGGCTTGTGCATACCAGTTTTTTTTTTTCCATTTGCTCCTCTGTTGGCCCTTTTTAGAAAATGAGAATGATCTTGGTATCCATTTGGTAAATGGATGTGCAAAGATAGAAGAAAGAAGACAGGCAGATTTTTTTTTTTAACCTGCCCAAATGAGGGGAAGGGCTCATTATTAAAAAAAAAGCTAGGGCTAAATTGAGTTTCAGTGAGGGTCAAGTAAAATAGGTCTATTTTGGGGAGCAGAAGGATGTAAGAGTGGGCTGGGTCAAATTTAGATTTGTAGGGACAGTAGGGAATCGTTTCTTGAATAGTGGGGGAACCCTTTCAAGAAAACTGAGCCTGACTGTGCAAAAGTTACATCAGTGTTACAAAAGTAGTAGCCAAGTATCACAAGAGATATATGGAGGAGGAAGAGAAGGTAGGGAAGAGTCAGAAAAAAAGAAGCTTTGGACTGGGATGAGGGATGTGGAATAGTTGCAAGAAGAAAATTGCAGCTTTGAAGATCTGGGCTAAGGTTGTTTGGTGACCAGGATAGGGAGAAACCTCAAAACTGTAGGAGGACTAACGGAAGGAATAGGAGACGGTTAGTATCCTGACTCCCAGGCGGCCTCTACAGGTAGTGAGTTTCCGGTCAGTAAAGGTCTTCAAGCAAAGGCTGTAACAACAGCTTGTCAGGCACACAAAGAAGCCCGACAGGTATGGTTTGGGGCTGGACGACCTGAAGGGCCTCTTCTGGCTCTGAGAGTCCGTGATTATTGGCTTCACCCCTCCCCTCTCGCGCCTCCTCCAAGTGTCCTCTTTTCAGCTGTTTCCTCAAAGGTTTCCACAAGATCCTTTCAAACATTTGGTCGCCCCACGGTCCTACCCCGCCCCCGCCCCCCACAATAGCTCAGTGCGCATGCTTCGCTCCCTCCGCGGGAGCGCGCGCGCGCCCTCTCCCAGTCCCTTCCCCCAGTCAGCTCGGGACTGCGCGTGCCAGCTTCTTCCCCTCCCCCACGCCCCTTGTTCGCTTCTTTCTTCTCCAGGCAGGGAAAGGAATCGAATTCCGAATTCGCGATCAGATCGAGTGCCCCGCCCCTCTCTCGACATTTTGCCCAGGGAGGGAGGTAGGAGTTGCCCCAGGGGCGGCCGGGGGAGGGGAGGGCGGGGAGAATGTGTGACCCGGCATTGTAATAGAGGGGGAGACTCCTGCGGCGAGGGCGGGAGTGGGGGGGGTGAGGGCTAGGGGTCCCTCCGATCGGGCCTGGCCCTGGGGGGGGGGCGGGGGGAGGAGAGAGGGGAGGATACCCGCGGTGGAGGAGGAGGGAGCGATGGGGAGAACAGCGGCGGGAGGGAGGGAGGGAAGAGAGAACAGCGCCGGAGAGAGGAAGGCATGTGGCGAACAGCCGAGGGGGGAAAGAGAAATGAAGAGAACAGCTGGGGGGAGGAGGGAGGGGCAGAGAGAACAGCCGTCGGCGGAGGGAGGGGCTGGGAGGAGTAGCACCGCGGGAGGTGGGGATAGAATTGGAAGAACGGCGGCCCCCGGGGGCAAGGATTGAATGGAGAGAACCCTAGCCCTCACCCGGGGGAGGGGTGAATGGAGAGAACAGCTGGGAGGGAGGGGGTGGTTGCAGACCCCAGTGGGGCTCCGGGGATGGGGGTATCCTGGAGAAGGGGGAGTCAGGAGGAGGACCAAGGGGCACATGCTGGCCCGAGGGCCCTGAGCCTGCCTCCAAGATGTAGGAGCAGGACGTGGAAGGTGCTGGATTTGAATTCAGAGGATTCGGGTCGCCAGTGCCCGACCTGTGCAAAATCTTAGAGACCCTGAGCGAGTCCCTCCCGAGACAGTTTCCCCATCTGTAAAATGAGGGGCTTTGGACCAGCTGATGCCCCTAACGTCCTTTCTAATCCCCAGCCTGTGATCTTAGGAGAGTTTGCCGGGGTTTGGGGGGGAGGGGTCGGGGTTCTCCCGAGGAGGGTCGCCTTCAAGGTGCTTGTCTTTCCTTCCCTCCCCCCCCCCAAAAAAAAAAAAAACCGTTCAGCACAAGACGGCTCCATTCTCATTTCGGTCAGAACTGTGCTTGAATTACAGAGAAAGTAAGGCATGGAGCCTTCTGGTCGGAAAGAAAAACCCAAGGTGAAGGAGCCTGTGACTCGAGTAGAGAAAGCCAGGCAGAGATCAGCTCAGCAGGAACTGAAGCAAAGACAAAGGGCAGAGGTGAGCCCCAGCAGCTCTTGGGTGGTTCTTGTTCAGTCCTTTCAGGCACCCCATCTGGGGTTTCCTTTTCCAGCTTGTTTTACATGTGAGGAAACTGAGGCAAACAGGGTTAAGTGACTTGCCCGGGGTCACCCAGCTAGTAAGTGTCTGAGGCTAGATTCGAACTCAGGTGTTCCTGATTCCAGACCCAGTGCTGTATCCTGAAGAGAAGGTCTTACCATTTTACTCCCCTACTCAGTAAATTCCAGGGGCTCCCTGTTGGTTATCTCTAGGATCATATAAACCCTCTCTTTCTAGCCCATTACATATAATTCCCTTTCATGAATCCCAGGATTCTGGCAGACTCCTCCTGCATCTTTCATTTCTGTGTGTTTTCACTGCTGTCTTCCAAACCCAGAGTGCTCTCTCCTTGCTCCACCTCTTAAAATCGCTGGTTGCTTTGTCAGTTTCTCTTTTCCTCCATCCCTTGCTTTTCATTCTGCCTACCATCCCTAGTCCTATGCAGAGGCATTGCTGCCCCATGGGAGCAACTTAGGAAGGTGAATGTCCCAGCCCCAGCTCTGTTCAGGTCCTGGCTCTGGAAGCCTCCTCCCTGGGGAGCCCACTGCCCTGGAGTATAGTTGCACCTGCTCTCATCTGAGTTACTGTATGTGTACCATAGCCCTCCACTACCAACAATCCTTCAGCCCTTCATTATTCTTCATCTTGGATGAAGAAAGGAAGGGCTCCTATCCCTGCCCCATGCAGATACTGAGTCAGAGGCCTCTTTGCCTCAACATCATCTGCCCTCTGGCCTCACTTTGGCTCTCCACTTCCTCCCAAGGGCCCAGGCATGAAGGTCTGCCATTAGCAGGAACATGGGCTTCTGCCTTCACACCTCTTCTTCCATTCCCCCTTTCTGGCCTAAGGAGTTGGCATTCACAGTTGGCACTACCCCTCTCAAGGGTAGGACTTGGTAGTGAAGGCTGGCACTCCAGGGCTTTCTGCCTCCACACCAACACTGCAGCCCTTCCTTACCACCAAGCACCCACACACTGGAGTGGGAAGGTTTCTCTACTCTGGAACAACCATGTGTGGGGCTGGATCACCTACAGCCAGGCCCTGAATAGGGTCTTACTCACAGTAAGGAGTTCACAAAGGTTTGTTAATATATTAATTAATTAATAATATTTAATTAATACATGGAGCCCTCATGCCCTTTGTGAATTTGCCACCTCCCTACTTCAGTGACATCGAGGCATGGATCGGACACCTGAGCTCTTTTAATGTTGTTTTCCTTTAGCATCACTTTATATATTGTTTTTGTTCTACTCACTTCACTAAGCCATCAGTTCATACAGATCTAACTAGATTTCTCTGAAATCAACCCTTATGTCATTTTGGGCAGCAAAATAATATTCCATTACATTTGTAAAAGATGAGTTCTTCACCCATTCCCAAATTGATGGCCTTTGAAAGTCATTGAGTTCTGTTTGGAGTCATCTCTGACCAGTGATCTTGTGATCTACTGTTGCAGTTTCATGTTGTATTCTGCTGGAACCATCTCAAAGAATTCAGAGTCAGACCACCTCCAATCCAAATATAGGCTTACCCCATCAATGGTAGGTAGGCAGTCAGGAGGGTACCAAATTTAGACCATAGGAGAAAGACAAATGTAGTTGATGTGTAACAGATTTTTGCTGTTATGGTACCTCAAACCATTTAAAAAACTTCTCAAAAACAAATTTAAAGAATGGAACTGTAAACTTCTAACAGTTTGCTTCAAAGGAGATATTTTCATAATATACAAATAGCATTTTCTTTGTTGCCAGCTCTGCTTTCTTTCCCCTGTCTCATATCATGTCTATTTGTAATTTTTTTTTTTGCCTTTTGGAGGGAAATTGGGGTTAAGTAACTTGCCCAAGGTTACACAGCTAGTTTTTTTTTGTGTGGGTGTTAAGTGTCTGAGGCCGGAACTGAACTCGGGGTCCTCCTGACTCCAGGGGCTGCACTTTACTCACTGTGCCACCTAGCCACCCCTGTCTATTTGTAATTTGTATGGTTCAGTGAGCATGTTATATCAGACCCATTTATTCAGCCCTTCTCCAGTAGTCATATATACGTGTGTGTATATATACATACAGACATACATATATTTACAGTTTTCACTTTTGTTATTATAAACAATGCTGCTTTGAATGTGTTTGCAAAATTAAGTCTTTTTCCCTTTTAAATAAAATCCTTAGGCTTTGGGCCTGACAGTGCAGTCCCTGGGTCAGGTGATAGGATCAGTTTTATACATCTTTTTGTACATTACCAGATCATTCTCTTAAAAAATCCCCCAGTGCTGCCTTTTGCCCTCGTTCTCCTTTTCTGCCTCCATGTTCAGTTTGTTATTTTTGACACCTGTTGCCAGTTGGGTGCTTTCTGCATGTTCCTGAAGTAGCTGTGGAGCCTGTCTTTATCTCCTTGCCTTTGATCCCTCCCTGTACAATCTCTGGGCTGTCCATTCCGAGCTTCAGGTTCTTCCTGTGTAACACAGGAATAACAGCATCAGCAGTCCCAGAGTAACTGCTCTCACCAGAAAGCGACTTCATCTTTCTTCCCTCTGTGTCAGCTAGAAAGCCCTGGCTTCCAGCCTCACTGGTAATCAGGCCCTTTCACCAAACCCTCCCTGGTCCTGCACTGACACCTTCCTTCCTTCATCTCTGCCGTCTCTCTCTCTCCCTCTCCTTCAGATTTATGCTCTCAACAGGGTCATGACAGAGCTGGAGCAGCAGCAGTTTGACGAGTTCTGTAAGCAGATGCAGCCTCCAAGAGAATGAGCTCTCCACAGCACTAGGACCAGGTGGGACCCCTGAGCCTTCGGTTGTGACCTTTGTAACCAGCTCTTCAGAGGTGGCTCATTTTGGGCCATACAGATGTAGAGACAGAGATTTATGTACTTCCTAAAACTGGATAAATCTGAATTTACTACTCTTTGTGCCTGCCTCTTCACCCATCCCTCTCTTCCTCAGGTCAACGTCATCTTTCTGAAGACATTTTTCTAGATTTTTTTTTCAATTTCAGTTGTTTGAGCTAGGGTGGGAGGGGGAGTGGGAATGGAGAAGAAAATCATTGTTTCTAGTGGGACTTTCTCACTTCTCGAAGAAAATAAATAAACTAAACGTTCAAGGCCTGCTTGTCCAAGCCTTAGCTTGGATGTCTGAGTCCTAGAGGCTGGAGTTTTGGTGGGTAAAAAAAGTGGAGATGAGCAAAAAAAAAAAAACCTGCCTTGCTCAGTATCCCAGAGAAAAAGGCTGCATGGCATGCTGATGGACCTTTCCTCCTGCTTCCTGCCCTATCCATCCATTGTTCCTTATCTTCAGCTCCTTCCAGCTGTTAGGTTTTGGGAGGTAATGAGAGGGAGAAAGGTGTTGGATGACTGAAAAGATAACCAGTCATTGGCCCAGATCTGTGGGAATCCCATAATCCCAACTAGAAAGCTGAAAACCAGGTTTCTTCTGTTGCCCTCACAAATGGATACCAAACAGATTGACCACAAAAGGTGGGTGGGTTTTAGGTGCTATTCTCTTTCCTTTGGGAGCAATGGTAGCAGCTCTAGAAATTAAGCAGTGAGAGGAGGGCCCTGACCTGCCCCTCCAGAGTCAGCCAGCCACCTATCCGGATCTTAGGGGACCATCCCTTGAATTTCTCTTCTCATTTGTTTTTAACAGGTGTCACAGAAATGGTCATTTCTACCTAAACCCTTGTAAATGAGGCTATATCACCTCAGATTCATCTTTTTTCTGACATTGGGGAGAAGGAAACTACTTTTTTCAGGAAAAAGGTCTAGTCTGCTATAGGAATGGTTTAGGAAATGATTTGTGAGAATGTAGCTAAGAAAAAGATCACTGAGAGAAATAAGATGGGAATATGTGGGAGTGTCCTGGTGTCCTCCTGGTGAGGTCACCAGGCATGTTCTGAGCAGCCCTGGAACTACTCCTTCCCCTTTTTTCTCCTTTCCTATTTCCTCTGCCCCTGCTGGAGCTTCCAGAGTCCCAGCCCTGAGAGAGGGTGGCAGGGGGTGGTGGGAGAGTCTCAGCTCTTCCCCCTCTGCCAAGGTTATGCCTTAGGGAGATGTGATCCAGCAAGTTGGAACTTGGAATAAATTTACACATAAAAATAATGTCATAAAGGATGGTCAGCTTCTGTTATACTTTATAGTTCAACTGATTATAGATTGAACAGGCTTTTGTAGGATCTCTTACCGTAGGAACACAATGTGACTTTTGTGGGCAATGTGCCAAGTTCCAAATAGCCAGCTTGTAGACCTGTGGAGGAGTGTCTTTGTCAGCTTCTCGCCCACAACCTGGCCTGTAGCTGTGATGTGCTGGGCATCGGTGCATTCTTTTGGTGTTAGAAGGTGCTGCTCCGAAGCAGAGAGACTTAGGTCTCTGCATGTGGGACTGAGCCCCCTCTGCTCCTCCAGGGATTCCCTTCTTTGTACTCCTTTCTTCTTGGCTGGGGTGCCGAGCAGTCAGCCATGTGGCAGAATTATTCCCATACTCCTGCTTGGGAGCCTCCTGAGCCCAGTGTGATCTGTTTTCAGTTTTTTGGGCTCCAAGGAGGTCAGAGCTGCTGCTGTTGCTATGAATTTTAAAAGTTCAGCTAAAACAGGTCCATTTTAAATACAAGCATTGGCTCTGCCATTTATGGGCTGGGTAGCCAGTAAGATTACCTACAGAAGAAGCTTGCTTTTCTCGGTGTGGGTGGGAGTGGAGATGGGTTAATAAGAGGAGGATTCAGCTGGAAGAGAGAAGGCCTGTCTTCCGTTCCTAGTTCAGCAAGCCACTGTTGCACCTATGACCAATCAGTCCCCAAACTATTATAGTCAAATTTCTTCATCTATGGAATGGGTATAGTAGTCCCAGCCCTCTCATTTTCTTTTGAGACAGAGCCCAAAGGAATCAGATTTTAGAAAACACCAAACCCTAAGAAACAATATCAGATAATGATTGCAACATACTTGAAATTGTGTCCAGCCTCAGTAGACTCAGCTGTAAGAGGAGTTGGGGACAAGGGTATGACTTCCTTAGGTTCATGAAGGCCACTTCATTTTTTAACCTTGGAAGGCAGGTGCTCATTTCTAAATTTAAAGACTCAGCTGCATTTTCATTAAAGTCATTCTTCTGTAAGTATTGGACAGTACAAGTGTAAAATAGTAAATGTTTTTTAGCAGCCTGGAACTTATACATCCAAATGGGTGTTGTCCCCTTTACAGTGGTTTGCTTGGAAAGCTGTATTTCATGCAGCCATCACTCAGAACCCTTGTAGAACTTCTCTTACAATTGTCTCCACAATCTCAGCCATGTTTTCCCAGATCTCCTCAGTGGTAGCAAGCATTTGTCCTTTGAGGGTACATTTAGTTGATGATGTTGGCGACTTGCAGAAGTTATTTGGGGCCCTATGTAGTAATTAGGGAGAACAAACAGGCTGAAGAATCCCAGAATTGGCTGAAAAACAGTATGTTCTCTATAAAGGGATGGGACCACCTTTAGGTGGTTCATAAGGCAAGTCCCAAAGAAGAGCTGAGCTTTTTCTAGGGCTCTAAGAAGAAAAAAAAAATAATTACAAGTTGGAGGCAACCTGAGGGTTTTGGAGCCTTCGTGGTAAGGATTTCCTCTGGCAAAGGGCAGGGCTGGAATTCCAGCTAGGAAGGCTAGGTTCCTGCTTCCTGGTCGGAATGAAGCCGACAAAGCTTTCTAATTTGGTAGCTTCTGAGAATTTGGCAAATGATAGGTTTTACTGTTGTCGGGGTGGTAAAGAGATGGCAAAAAAAAAAAAAAACACTTTCCATAGCTGAGACTCCACAATTTTATCATGGGGGTAGAAGGCATTGTGAAAAATCATCATTAGGATAACCAGGTTGTAAGAAGGAGCCTTTGGTTGGGAGGAAAGTAGAGGCCAGGCTTTGAGGTACTTACTGAGCTAGAGTATCTGTATCTGATTCCTGCAATAACTAGGGGCTTAGACTACCTGGATTTCTATGGTCCCACCTCTGAGAAGCAAAACTTTTCAGTAATGCTAGTATTAAAGTAGCTAGTAGGCCACTTTGGGGACCGCTTATTTGGATGGATAAGTTCTATCAAACCTATCTTATTTATAATCACATTTTGCATATGTGTTCCCATAACTAAGACATTTCTAGGATGCCAAATTGATGTCAAATCCTGCATGTGACATTGAGAGTTAGGTATTTGGGAACATCTGGATTTCTAAAGCTTAGGATGAAAACAGCATGTGTATGTGGCCCCAGAATTCATACATAATGGACTCATGTTGCCATTTTTTCCGTTCACGTTACAACTTTCAGAGAAGCCAGAGAGAGAGAATCTTGGAACTGTATTTTTTAAAAGGGGAAAAAATTTTGAGTAGCAATATTCCAAACTTGTCCTTGTGATTTAGCATTTTTAGATAAAATGAACACATCCTTCTCAACACTAATATTAGTGGCAGGCTCATAAGTCACTCAGTCACTTCTGGACTAACCATGTCCTTTTTGCCTCTCCTCTCAACATGTTACAAGGAACAAACACCAAGTGAGACCAAAACCACAACTGTAATGATTATATGGTGGGAGAGGGAACAGGGCTTTAAAACAACTGACTTCACACCTTTCCAAGTGGTTTAGATCACCAGTGTTCTTTTTCCAGCCTAGCCCTCCCATGTGAAAAAAAAAAGGAAATTCTTAAAGTACAGACTATTATCGTTCCTCAAAGTTTTCTGAAGTAGTAGGGGATGGGATGGAGAATCCTGATGGAAAGCAAAAATCTTGTAGTCCATTACTCTGATTTGTGATCCCAGCTCACCTAAGTCATGGTCAAAAAGAAAGGTTTATTAAGGATTAGGTGCAACATGATGGAACATACTGGCTTGTGCTCTGAGAGCAAAGGGAGTGTCTGGTGAATGAGTTGTCCCTGGTGCTTGGGGTCAAGCCAAGCTAAGCTACCTTGTTCCATATGGTAGTTGGGAAAAAGATGTAGAAGGTGGCCCAAACCAAGTAGTAGAAAGGATTCATTGAGAATGAACACCAGGACAATATCTGAAAGAGAAAACCCATGTCTAGAGGGACTAGGACCTATGTGGCTACCACTCCCAGAGCCCTCACCCCCCCTAGCTTTTTTATTTTAATTTCCTAAAAGGTTCAAGATTATCAGGGATCGAACTATGATTATAGCTGCACTCTCTTCCCATGAAATCCCAACAAACCTGGAGGGAAAGGGAGAAGGCAGGAGTGGCTATGAAAACCAGCACCAAGATCCATGAGTGGATGATCTCCTGTGATTGGTGACCAAATCTGCTCTACTACTTAGGGGCCTAAAGAAGATTAAGTAAGGTCAGTCTTATGATGCTAAGCTTAGTTAGACCTTTAGTCACACTTCTACCTAGAGAAAGTTTGACATGCTTACTGTCTAGTCCACAATGAATGGGGAAGGCAAATGGGGCTATTGGCAGCACAGGTGGGAGGAAGACCCAGTGGGGTTGTGGGGCAGGGGAAGGTGCCTCCTCCCCCCTGGGCACATGGAAGAAGCCACCAAGAAGATAAACATGTGGATGCTGATGCCAGGATATGAGTGGTGAAGCAGGAAAGAGAGGACTGGAACAAGAGACGAGCCATCAGGGGACAATGATAATACTGAGAAGGTAAATTGACCTGGTTCTAATGCCTAATTCAATGAGATCTTAGTACCAGTCACTCCTGGCACAGAATGGATTATTCAAAGTCTCGAAGAACAACTGTTTCATTTTATTAAAACCCAGATTTCCACTCACCAAGGCCAAAAATCACCTTCGAAAACTGGGACTCCAGGATTTTGTTCTGGGGGTAGGAGCATTGGTCCAGCATGAAGTCCATCATCAGAATGACCAGGCTTTGAAGAAGAAGCTTGTTGCCTTTGGTCAGAAGGGAGGTTGCCTTTGGACAGCAAGGAGGAAGCATATGGGCAGGGTAGTCCCTGGTACATGAAAGGGATTCCTATGAAGGATATGATCATCAGGATTACCTTGCTCTTAGTACTTTGAATTCCTTTAAATGAGGGGGTCTACCCAAGAACATGCTTTTCTCTCCCCTGAAACCAATGTCTCTCTCTAGGACATCAGCCCTTTGAGGGCTGGGTCTCAGGGGCTGTAAAACTTGCCCATTGGGTAGGAAGGAGGTTGTCTACACCAACAGAGGAGCATGTGCTTGGAATGGTGTTTGTAGCAGTGGGGATGGGCTTGCTCTAAGCCTTCTTCTTACTGGTTGGCCAGGGTTGGGGGCCTGCCAGAAAAGAACTGATGGTGGCCCCAGCCTGGGAATTAGCAGCTCTGTGTCCTCACAAACCAGGGCAGTGGGCTAGACACTGAGGTTGGGCAGCACTATAGACCCTGGGGAAACTCAGAGATGGAGCTATATGCAAGAGTGAACATGTGCAGCTAGCTAGTTTCCTTGGACAGTCACCATCAGGGCCCTTTGCCTTCTCCACAGCAGACAAATGATACACCCAGCTATAGACAGGTCCCCCAATGAAGGCCCAGGGAAAAATCATTAGGTAGCTATTTGTCCCTGTAAAGACTGAAGGGTGCTGGGGAACCCTGCCTGCCTCCAAATCTCCTGTCTGCTTTTTGACACAGCTTCAGGTGTTTTATTTAAGTGTCCCTATGCAAATGTCCCAGGAAACATAACACGTTATTGTTAGCAACTGTTAGCATCAGTAACATGAATTGGTTTGTCCAAAGCCTGTGGAATCCTCTGTCTAGACCCAGGGTTCTTCACTTTTTCTGTATCATGGACCCCCTAGTCCACCATCTGGTGAAGTCAAGGACCCCTTCTCAAATAAGGTAAAGGACATAGGATTGCAAAGGAAACCAATTATATTGAAATACAGTAATCTATATATGTATACATATATATATATATATATACATATATTTTAAAGCACTTGGGGTTAAGTAACTTGCTCAAGGTTACACGGCCAGTTATTTCTGGGTGTGGTGCTAAGTATCTGAGCCCAGATTCAATCCCAGGTCATCCCGACACTGGGGCTGGTGCTCTTACTCGCTGTGCTACCTGGCCGCCCCCCAAAATATATTTTTAAAATGTTCACAGACCCCACCTTAAGAACCCCTCATCTAGGGACACTCTCAGTCTCTAGGAAGTCATATCACGATGAGGTCTAGATCTCTCCAGCCTGGGAGGCGTTTATAATATCTATATGTGAGTATAGCTAGGTGGTGGGGTGGATAGAGTGTAGGGCCTAGAGTCAAGAAATCTTCCTGGTGCAAATCTGACCTTAGAACCTTACTATGTACCTTGAACAAGCCACTTAATCCTGTTTGCCTCGGTTTCCTCATCTGTAAAATAATCTGGGGAAAGAAATGGCAAACCACTCCAGTATCTTTGCCAAGAAAACAGTGGTTTCACAGAGAGACAGACACAACTGGGACAAATGAACACAATGTATAAATATCTGAAACCTATCCCTAAATCAACATTATGCCATCAGTCTTGACTTCTGAGCAATATGAAGCCCCATATTCTTCCTGCATCTCATTTTCTACCATCTGAACCTTACTCTCTCTCAAACAGTTATGGTTCCAAATCCCACTCCTGTCCCTTTTCTCCTATCAACCAGCACACAAATGGGGTGGGGGTTAGTTCTTGCTAGGTGCAGGTCTTTATAGCATTTCACCAGTCAGGAAAAGGCCATAGCAGGTGTGAGAAGATTCAGAGAGCTGTTTGGTCCCAGCTCTGAAGTGATTGCTTTACCAGACCAGGCCAATCATATAGCTCCTAGAGAGACTAAGGTCAAGAAGGGGCCTCAGGTTTCATCCTAGCATGGCTGTCAGTGGAGGACCATAAGGGCCAATAGCTCCAAGAATCTTAGTTTGTGAATGTGAATCTGGAAATTTTTATTTTCACTGGTGCAATTTTTCTAAGAAAAGAGACAGTGCTCTCTGGTGGTGGAAGTATGGGTTCTGTTCTCAAGCTCAAAGGCCCTTCTAGGGAATGGGGAGTCCTTGGCAAGACCTTAAGAGCTGGAAGGGACCATGTAAGTCATTTAGCCCATTCTCCCTCCCCCCCCCCC
>NW_027187338.1:12669578-12730313 GCF_028583685.1 Petaurus breviceps papuanus | reverse complement strand
GAAGGGACCATGTAAGTCATTTAGCCCATTCTCCCTCCCCCCCCCCCACTTCCCACCACCATTTTACAAATGGGAAAATTGGGGCCCAGAGAGGGAAAGAGCCAAAATTTGAAGCCAGGTTGCATGGCTTTCAACCCATTTTGTATCATAATGAAATTGTGAAGTCAGTAGACACCCCTATTCATCTCTTCCTTGCCCCCTCCCCAATGTAGATGCGTAGAACACTCATTTTGGCCTTAGACATACAGGTAAGTATGTCTCTCCAACCCTTGCAAACCATTTTGTTCCACCCTAAGATGACTGTGCCTAGGCTTCAGTATTTTCCAGGATAGAAGTAATATGACAAAGCAATTCATATGATGGCCACGTTTTACTATCAGATAAATATTCTAAAGAAGAGGGATCTAGCTGTCCATTATGGGATTGGACAGCTGTTTGCATCTGTTCTCAAGATGCCATCTTTCCTTGTCCATCCTAATCCTTTCTGCATTCTATCCTAACATAACTATTCCCTAATCTAGAATGGGTCTGCCTGGCTCCCTTCCAAGAAGGTTGGGACCCAGGGATAATCCAGCCATTCCCTAGGAGACTGACATGAGAATGGTACTTGATATTTCTTATGAAAGCTAAGTCAGGAGGCCAAGTTGGCCCTCCTCTCTCTCTGTTCTTCCAGCCACATACACTTGACTATTTCTCCTACTGCCTGTCACAATACCTTAAATTCCACCATTAAAGATGCTTTTTTTTTGAGTCCTCAATATTCACTTCTTGGAAGGCAAACAAGTCTTGGAGAGGCAGCACATTAATTGTCACTAATATTCATATAATGGTCAAAGGGACTAGGCCCTGTGCAACTTGTTTGGACACAGGATAGGTGCTAGGAATGGGGAAGAGGGGTCCTTAGAGAAGAGATGTCAAAGACAAACTCCTGGAGACTTCAGTTTTACTTGGGAAGGCCCCTTTAGGCAAATTCTACTGAGTCATTTCCACCACTGGGCAGACCCCAAGCTCTCCCATCTCCAGAGACCTGTAAGACCTTCTGACTCTTGGGGATTCCAGTTCAATATGAGGAAGAATCCCCTTTACAACCCTCTTAATAAGTCACATAGCAATCTCAGCTCTGGCCAAAGACCTCTAAGGTCTGGGCACTTTAAACCTCAAGAAGCAGGCCACTCAAACTTTATCTTCAAGTGTTTGTTTTATTTTGGAGGGGGGAAGGCAGGGCAGTTGGAGTTAAGTGACATGCCCAAGTGTGAGCGGCCACTAACTTTACTAACCTAAGGGCCAGCCTTAGGTTGTGTTCTCAGGAGGGAATGAAGAGATCAGAGACAAGAGAGAGAAACAACTTGCAGTTTATTCTAACATGGCGGGATGCGGGGAGAGGGGGAGAGGGGGGTGGGGGAAACTGTCTCTTTATATACAGCATGATTCAAGCATGATCTCCTCGTGCACGGGGAGTGTGAACCAATGGAGGCCCCCCCCCCCCCCCAGTCATGTCAGCTGTTGCTCAAGTGAGCAGTCTTGTGGGAGACTTCCTTGTGAGAGGGTAAACTGGACTGTGGCACTCAGCACTTCCTTATCTCCAAGGAGTACAGAGCAGCCTTGGAACCCAGAGGCCCTGAGGCAGCTCCTGAATTCCCGTGGGACAGAAAGTGCTTTGAACTCACATTGTCCTGTACACCCAAGGTCACACGGCAAGTAAAAATTAAGTGTATGGCTTTGGATTTGAACTCAGGTCCTCCTGACTCCAGGGCTGGTGCTCTATTCACTGTGCCACCTAGCTGCCCCTATCTTCAAATTTTTGAAGAGGTAGGAGGTAGGATCATGAACATGGGATGCTGATGGGGTGCTGGGCTTGGAGTTAAGAGATCTGGGATTAAATCCTAGCTACTACACTTTCTAGCTATAGGACCCTAGACAAGTCATTTCAAATCAGTTTCATCATTTGTAGAATGGAGATAATACCCTTACCCCTCAAGAGTGTAGAGCACTCAGAGTTGTTGTGTATGTTTAGGGTGTGTGTATGTGCATGTGATCCATTGTGAATTCTGGATTTGGATTTGAGAGGACCTGGGCAGCTATCCGAGTGCTATGTCACTAGTTCTGTGACTTTGGCCAGATCACTTCCCTGATCCAGAACTGTTTCCTCCTCTATAAAATCTGATGATCCCTGGGATCCTGTCCAGCTTTAAATCTAGGACGCTAAAATCTTCCTCTGTAACTTACCATAACTGTTCTCAGCTCTGCTCTTTGGGGCCAAGTAAAAGAAAAGTCAAGGCAGCTAAGTGGAGTTGGGCCTGGGGTCAGGAGGATCTGAACACAAATATGGCCTCAGATACTTACTAGACATGTGACCCTGGGCAAGTCATTTAACCCTGTGTGCCTCAGTTTCCTTGTCTGTAAAGTGAGCTGGAGAAGGAAACGATAAACCACTCCAGTGTCTTTGCCAAGAAAACCCCAAATGAGGTCACAGAGAGTCGGATATGACTGAAAAAATGACCAAACAACACACCAAAGAAAAGTTTAATCCCTCTTCCCAGTGACAGCACTTGAAATACTTGAAGACAGCAGCCATGTTTCCCTTAAGCCTTCTCTTTTCCAGGCCAAAAGATTCCAAACGGGATCTCTTTTTTTCAGTTCCTTCCACTGAACGTTGTTGGGCATGTTTTTGAATCCCTCCATCATCCTGTTCAGCCTTCTCTGCACCCTCTACAGCTTATCAAGGTTCTTTCCCTTAAATGTCTTGCCCAAAATTGAACAGGATACTCCAGATGTGACCTAGCTAGGGCAGAGGTCAGGAGGACTGTCACTTCTTCTTTTGGACACTATGCTTATCAATGCCCCCCAAGCTTGTATTGTTTCTCTAACTTTCCTATCATGCTGTTGAGTCGCTGAGCTCATCCTTTTCCATGCATTGTTGTCGAGCTTTATTTCCCCAATCCTGAGTAGGCAATTGATTTTTTTAACTCAATTGTAAGATCTGACATTTCTCCCCACCAAAGCACGCTATTGGATCTGGACCGCCTAGCCTCTTGACATGTGCTCGGGCTCTAATCTAGGGGACTTGGAGCACCAAGCCTCCTTGGTCTCTTGCTTAGTTCTCTGACTGCCCTGGACCACACTCACCAGCTGACCAGAAACACAAGTGGAAGAAGACTGCCAGCACATCAAAGGTGGTGAGCATCCCACTCAGGGGCCCATCCATCAGCAGAAGCAGGGCAGTGTCGAGGACGGCTTGACCCCTGCTCAGCAGGATGATCCGGCACATTGGGGGAAGCAATGGGGAGGTAAGTGGATAGCAAGAAGTGACACCAATGACAAGAGTGGGAGACTGAGGAGAAAAGGCAAATGAAGCTTGGAGTGACTTCAGGCACTTCCCAGTGGTCCCTGCAGTGTAGACAGGATTCTCATTCCCAGGCTCGTGGGACCACTGGCCACTATACCCACCTCTGAAGAAACACAAGTGAACACCCACCCTCTGAAGAGACACAAGGGGACACCCGCCCCTGAAGGGACACAAGTGAACACTCACCCTCTGAAGAGACACAAGTGGGCACCCGCCCCTGAAGGGACACAAATGGGCTCCCGCCCCTGAAGGGACACAAGAGGGCCACTTCTGGCTCCACAGGACCTCTCCATGCACCAGGCACTGTGGGACAAAGATGTGGATTCTCCACAATTCTAGGGACCACTCCCCTTCCCAATTCCCAGACCACTGAGGCAATGCTCTTCTTTGAGCGGAAGATGAGAAAGATGGAGAGAATCTAAACCTCTGGCTCCCAGGCCAGTGTCTGCTTCACCAACCACCTGCTCCAGCTTTGTAAGAGCTGGCGAGAGCCGTGTCCTCCAGGGGAGTGAGGAGCTGGAGCCAGGCTCTCCCAGGACGCCTAAGTTTGACTCTGGATTTGGGTGACGTTCCTCTGGAAGAGCCACTCAAGCCTTCTGAAACGTCGCCTTATCCATGAAATAGTGTGGATCACAGTAGCTGCACTACCTTCCTCATAGAGCTAAAGGGAACCGAAGATGTAACACATAGAGAATAAATACAACAGTTGTAAACGATGGCCCTTGTTACTGGCTTTACACAGATAGATATTAGTTTTACCTAGATACCTTAGACACATATTTGTGTCTAATGGCAGCCATTTCTAGGGCAGGTGGGGGAAGGAAGCGGTGGTTGGGGGTGGGGGGCTTGGGGGAAGAAAGTTACATGCTAACTTTATTATACATTTAAAAGGAAAAGAAAGTTGTACGTAATAGATCTGCAGTTTCATGTGCAATCTTTAAAAATTCTATTTTGTTATGGAAATACTTGTTTTATTTCTTAAGTTCAGAATTTTTCAAAAATCCTCTTTTATTATGCACTTATTATTTACTGACCTGTAAAGCCTAGACATGGAATCTTACTCATTTCTCTATTCCTAATAGTGAGTGCTACAACACAAGACACTGTACAAAACAGGTATCAGCATGCTTGTTGAGTGAATGAATGAATTTAGAGGTGGTGTGGGGTAACAGAGAAGTAACTTTGACACTTGAAAGTTCTTATTTCAAGCCCCACTGCTGACCTTATCTGAGACAACTGGTTAGTGCAGTGGATTATGGCATGCTGGGTTTAGACTCAGGAAGGCCCAAGTTCAGACTGCTTCAGTCTCTTCTGTGTGACCCTGGCAGATCATTGTAAAATGAGTGGGTTGGACTTGTGGGCCTCAAGGGTCCCCTCTGGGACTTTCTGTGTATAATCTGTGATCCTGTGACTTGGGGAATGGGGATATATCTACTATGGCTATGGGAAGTGTGGTGGGCCGTAAATGTTAGAGGGCAGGGAGATGAGATGGGGACTGTTCTGAGACCTGGGTCTGAAACCCTCATTCATCCAGAGTAAAACAAATGTTCAATTGTATGACCACAGCCTCATCTGCTAGATGGAGCAAAAAGCTGATGAGGAGGAGCCTCAAGGCACAGTGCCTTTTGGAAGAAAAAAGCAGAAAAAGCATGGAATTTTAGAGCTAGAAGAGACCATAGAGATAATTAGCTCCAACCCATTTTATAATTAGCAAAACTGAGGGCCAGAGAGAAGTGTTTTACCCAAGGTCACATATGAAGTGTGTGGCAAGACCAGGCATAGAATGCAGGTCTCCTGACTTTGAACCACATGCCCCGGCATATGTTGGGCCAGGAAATGTGCCAACCTGTTGAAACTGCAGAAGATGGAAGACAACCCCAGGACTATGTTGCCCAAGGACAGGATGTTAGCAGCATTCTTCCTGCCAGCAGGTTTCTGTTCTTTGCTTAGTCCTTGAAGAGCCTAAGATAAACATGAAAAGTGCCCCAGGACCTTGAGCTGCTGGACCTTCAGGCCTTTCCACCAGCCTGGGGACTTGTTTTCCTGGAATAAGGAGTCTTTAGAGTAGTCGGTAGCTTTTCTACGGGATCTTCATCTTAAGCCCTGTCTCTGCTCAACAGATAGGTGGTGGGTGGGAGAATAATGGCAGGTGTACAGATAGCCAAGGGAGGCAGTTATGGTGATAAAGGATGGGACCAGAAGTGGGGATAAATCATGGGAGTAGTTGTAGGATGGAGAATGAATTCAGGTGTGAAAATGGAGGCTAGGGGCTGGTATACAGGAGATTAGAGGACCAAAGTAGAAGGCAGGGCAGAGGATGCAGTAATGAGGAGACTGAGGTTTGCATTTGGTGCAGTGTCTCTGGGCACGCTAGTTCAGAGCCCTGCAGGAATCAGAATCTGGAGTTGTTACTCAAACCCTCACTGAGCCCCTCTAGGGGTGCCCCCCAATCCTTTGTACTCCTTCCCATGCATAATCACTCCCCAGTGGAAACTAGAGGACATCATCATCATCATTTTTTTTAACTTCATTTATAAGGCAAGGTTAGGAAATGTTTTCCTTATAATAATCCTGTTAGGAAGGCAATGCATCATAGCCATTCTACAAATGAATAAAATGAGTCTCAGATAATTTGATTGCCTTGCTAAGAGTCACACAGTAAATGTAAGAGCTAGGATTTAACCCAGTCTCTAAACGCCAAGTCTTTTTTTTTTTTTTAATGCTTTATTAACTTCTGATTTACATCATCCGTTTTAAACGCCAAGTCTTAACCATAACACCACACTGAGTGAGGGGCAGTTCCAAGCTTAGCCTTGGCCCTAAACATAATGTTCTCATTCCACCAGGAAATGGAATGCCCATTATAATGACCCCAGAGTTGAGCCAGAACAAGGTTGAAGAGAGATTGTATCCCCAGCCAGGCTGAAGCCTCCAGGAAGAGTGGGAAGAAGAAAGAAGAAGATAGAATGATGATGACAAGAAGTCTATATCTTTCCATTTAAAGAGAGAGGTTAAATGACTTCCTCAAAGTCACATTGAAGTGGGTAGACAATGGCATTGGGGCAAGACCTCTCCCAGCTCTTCTAACCTTGAGTCCACCCTTATTGCCCTTTCTTTGCCCCAAACTCACCAACAGGCACCACCAGCATCCTTAGCTACTTAGCATTCTGGGGGTTCTTGGAATTTTCCCCTACCAGGACCTCCAAACCCAAGAAAGATGCAGGATCATCAACAGCTCCAGGAAGACTGAAAAGCAGTAGGTTGGTCAGAGCTTGCCTGCCTGTGACATCAAACATCTGGATGCCCTTCTGGTGAGCAGGACATCCCTACAGAGGGGCATCAGGAAGTTCTTACTCACATTAGGGTGCCTGGGCCAGAGATAAACGTCTTATACTCTCCAGTTACTTGGGAGGTATGACTTTTGGGCAAGTTCCTTTCTTGGCCTCAGTTTTCTAATCTATAAAGGGAGTGAGGTGAGTAGGAGATCTCCCTAGCAGCTTATAAGGGAGACCCTAGGGAGAAAGCCTGGGGCTTCAGGGGGTCCTGGTTTTTCCAGAGTAGGTAGAAACACTGTTATGTTCAGACTGCTGCTGCCCAGAGCCTTCTTTCTCTAAGTAATGAACAGAGGGTTGGTAGAGAATGATATACAACCAGTATCCTGCCACATCCCATGTTCCCCAGCACTTGCTGGCTGAGCACCAAGCTATTCAGTAGATATGGATGCATGCATGTGTGCATGGGTTGGGTGATACATTGAGAACTGGGACATACTCAAAGGCAGCCAGTAGGGGAGGGGGAGGGGGAACTGGACACAATGCCATCTGAGGACTGGATAAAAGAACTAGAGATGTTTGCAATTTCTACTGCAAGTGGATTGGGAGTCAGAAGACAATATGATGGCAGGAACCTTAGGGGCTATCTAGCATTCTTCATTCTGCAGAGAAGAAACAGGCCGAGAGGTTCAGTGACTTGCCCAAGGACACATGGATAGTAAGAAGCATCATAGGATCGCAGATACAAAGCTGGAAGGGACCTTAAGTCCACATTTTACAGATTAGGAACTGAGGCCCAGAAAGGTGAGGTAACTTGCCCAAGGTCACATTTGTGGCAAATGAGAGCTAGGATCAGGGTCCAAGTCTTGCTGCTTACTAACTGGATGATGCTGGGCAAGTCATTTAGCTTTCCAAACTTCCAATGTCTTCTCTCTATAATGAGGGGCTTCCCTATGTACAAAAATATGTATAGCTGTTCTTTTTGTGGTGGCAAAGAAGTGGAAATTAAGGGGGTGCCCATTCATTGATTGGGTCATGTCTGAACAAATTATGATATGTGAATATAATAGATCCTATTTTGTTGTCAGGACTGATGGAGACAGTTTCTGGGATGACTGCTACACGGCCCTGATACAGAATGAAGTAAGCAGAACCAGGAGAACAATGTATATAATAATAACAACACTGCAAACACAAGCAACTTTGAAAGACTAAAGAGCTGTGATCAATGCAATGATCAGCTATGACTCCAGAGGACTCATGATGAAGCATGCTGTTCACCTCCTGATAGAGAGGAAGGTCATAGACTCAAGGTACAGACTGAGGTCAACATGTTTTGGACAAGGCCAATGCAGGAATTTGTTTTGTTTTTCAGCAGGAGTAAGAGAAGGCAAGAGGGAGAGGTAAATTTTTGTTTTGAAAAAAATTCTTAAAAAAAAATGAGGGGGGTTATGCTAGATGATGTCTAAGACCTCTTCCAACTCTAAATACTATCATCCTATGGATTTATCCTGGACAAGAGTACTTAAGAAGGACAAGACTTCAGCATTCGAGTATTTGAAGGGCTCTCATGTAAAAGGGAGAATGGTCAGGAGGACTTCAAACCCAGGATGGATGACCTCTTGGCCAAGACATTTGGACCTTTTGTGGTTGGCCCTCGGGAGTAGAACTGGGAGCCACAAGTGAAAGCTGCAAAGAGGCAGATTTTGACTGCTTATAAGCCAGGCAATCAGAGCTATCTAACAGCAAGAGCTACCCTCAGAGGTAGTAGACCAGTTCCACCTCAGTAGAGGTCTTTAAGTGGAATGAGACAGTGTCTTATTGGGGGATGTAATGGTAATGGGAATTTGAAGATCTTCCTTGCCCTGAAACCTCTGCCCCCTAATAGGCTGAATGTGGCCACATGGAGCCTGTGATGGGAGGCTTGTTTTTCAGGAAGGCACAACTTTTGTTACTTTGTATTCAAGTGGGTCACAAGGATTGTGATGTTCTCTGACCCTGGAGAAGGCTATATATACCTCTGAGGTGAGGTTTTGCTTTGGAGCTTGCTTATGGGAAGAGTTGTGTGATTTGGCCAGATGAGACTCTGGGCAGCTGTTGAGCCCCCTGGCTTTGAAAACCCAGATGTTGGTGCTTCTCTCTCTGGTGACTAACTAGATATGGAAGTAATGATCCAACAGCTAAAAGCCCTGTCTGTTGGTCTGCTGAATTGTTATTTCTCTGTCTTATTTTTTTTTTGTCTGCTTGTCACTTCTGTTTGTATTTTCTCTGATGTTCAGGGTGCTGACTTTTCCCCCTGAACTAGGTAAATGATATAGATGTTTGATTAAAGTAAAACTGTTAACCCCTTTTGAGTTGCTTTCCTTTAGAAAAGCAGATCAAAGAACCTGGGTATGCTATTCTAGGTATGCTAGGGTGCTTGCTGCTACCTGATACCATTGAATGACAGGATTTCAGAGACCATTTAGTCCAACTTGCACTTGAATCAGAATGTCCTCTCCATGATGTAGATGACAAGGAGCCATCTTGGCTCTGCTCAGTGACCTCCATTGAAGCGGAACCTATCACTATAAGGCAATCTGTTCCACTATTGGAAATTCTCTCCTAATCAGTCCTAAATATCAACTCTTTGCTTCCTGTCATACTCCTAGCGTTGACCCTATCAACAGTCAGAACATATCTAATCAATTTCCACATGACAGCCCCTCAGATTCTTGAAATCAGTGGACCTATTAATGGATGGGAAAGATCTTCCCATTAAGCAAAAATACATTAACAGTACAACTGTCTGTCAACCAAGGATCAGCCAGTCTAAGTGAGGAGATGCTCATCGTCACAGTTGGCTGCCAAGTGATTTTTTTTTATTATTGTGGCTGTAGAAATTCACATAAACTAATGGGCTGCAGAGGGGCTAAGAACTGTGTAGTGGAAGAATTCCCCTCCCTAGCGAAGTCACTGATCTTTGAAGTGTTGAAGGACCAGTTGTTGCTGTTGTTGTTTGTCCTTAGTTCTCAGAGAGGACCGTGGCATCAGGGACATGCAAGTGAATTGGATTTAAGTGAAGGAAGGCTGGGCAAAACCACTAGCCTCACTGTCTTTTCTTGAGTCATCTGGGCCCACTGGCAAAATATAGATAAGGACGACTGGAGATGGGCCCAAATGCAACAAAGCACCACTATATACTTGTCAGAATTAAGGCACTTGCTGTGTGTAGAACCCTCTGCTGGGCCTTGAGGGCAAAGGAGAGATAAAGTTTAAAGAAAACATGTTCTTTGTCCTTGTGGGAAGGCCCTAGCAGGGGGAAGGCTTGGGGGTGGTGGTGCCCTCTGCATTGTTATCATATATAGATTTCTTTGTTGCTATGATGGATTTGGCTTTCTGGTGTGTATCAGCAAGCACCCCAGCATCCCCAGGGTGGCTGCCAACACAGGTTCTTAGATCTGCTTTGTTAAAAGAAAGCAACTCAAAATAGGTTAACAAGCTTACTTTAATCAGTCAAATATGTATTGTTTACTTAGTTCAGGGGAAAAAAGGTCAGCACTCCGAACTTCAGAATATACAGACAGAATTATCAAGACAGAGAAACGGATCAAGTAGACAGGTTTCCAAACTGTCCAACCATTACATCCATACCAAATCAACATCTGGGTTTTTCAAAGCCGGGAGGCTCTCAACAACGGCTTCCCAGATTCTCATCTGATCAAATCACAGAACACTTCTCAAAGTGAGCCCCAAAACAAAGCCTCAAATCAGGGTTTATATAGCTTTCTCCTGGCTCAGAGAATGTAACAACCTTATTGACCCACTGGCCAATCAAAAAGTATCTACTGAAAAACAAGCCTCCCACTGCAGGCTCCAGGTGCACTTTAGCCTAGGGGCAGGGAAGATCTTAAAAATTTACATTCCCATTACATGGTGTTTCAATAAATGTTTTGGTTCTGTCTTTCCTGTGGAAAGTCTGTTATATTTTGTGATCCAAAATTACGCCGGCATATTCATAGCCGCCAAAGGAGCTATGAACATCATGTTGGTGCTACATTTGGCCATGAGGATGGGATTGCAAAATATCAGACCTATATTTGGAGGCAGGAAGGCTTTAGAGAGAGAAATGGATATCCCAGCATGGGAGGGTTTACTTTATTCCTCCCTACCAAGAGAATGGGCTAAAAGCACAGGGTTCTCTGAAAACTGGGAATCAAGGCTGTAGAAGGGAGAACCTAGAGATTTGGAAAGATGTTTGCAAAGAATACCAATAGAACTGGGGAAAGAATGGGCAGGGGTATATAGGAGAGGTTGGGTCTTGCTAACAAGTTATCACCTTATGTATAAAAGCATAAACAAGTTGCTAGAAGAGAAAGCTCAGATGGAAAGAAAGTTGACTGATTTGTATGAGAAGCTTTCTGTGTTTCAGTGTGTGAGCTTTCTTTTAGAAGACCAAGCTGGAAAATCTCATGTGGTAGAAGAGAAGGCTGCTGTGTGTTTAGCTCTCAAAAAGAAGCAAAAAAATAACAAGAGAAAGGTACATGCAGCCCTTGCACAGGATGGGCCTAGTTGCCATGACAATTGCCAGGAAAATACACAGAGGAAAATGAAACAAAGTTATATGAGGAGGCTTCTAAGACTGTAGCTGTGCCTACAATACTAAAAAGAAAGCAGGAGAACTAGGGAGGCCACACAGCAGGAAGTAACTGATATATTAAGTTCATTCACCCAAAGGATGGAAGAATCATTAGTATCTTGGATAGTGAAAATCAGTGATGAAGGGGCCCGAGGAGGAGATAGATAACATAGATTGCTTGAAATTTATGGGCATTAGTCAGAATCCTTTTGTACAGCAAGCTTTTAGGGATTACCATATGCAAGGAGGTAACAATGGAACTAATCTGTTAGCTTTAGCTGGTGAGGGATGCAATAAAATGTATCCCACTGATTCTGTGGCCTAGTGGAGATATACCTTGGTACTCAGGGACTGTATGAGAAAGTTAAAGAAGGAGGTAATGAAGACATCAATAACGATGGGAGACTCACATGTGTATCACAATACCCCCTTAGCAATTTCTCATAGAAATATCACAGTGAAGATGGCTCCTTCTGCTTATAAGCATCTTATTCTGACTTTACTAATTGGTGAAATAGGGAACTCTCTTTCAGAAGTGCTGGATATCACAGTTGGGTGACTTAGGGAAATGGGAAAAAAGATAAATTTCCTCAAGAGAGAAGAGTAGATGGCTAGCAGATTCAAAGTCAGAATAGACTGACAATAAAAGAATTGTTTACTGCTCTACTGAGAGCAAGGGTAGATTTTGGGAAAACAGATGGTATTCCAGCTAATGAGCTATATAAGATGTGCCGAGAAAAGTGGCTTAATATTAGACTGAGCAGGGAAGTAAGAACTGCCCCTACAGATCCTTCTGAAACATTATTCCAAGTTCGTCACACCTGTAGGGAGAATAGAAAATTGTCCAGGCCCCAGCTCAGATTAAAGAGAGTATATCTCTAGCCAGAATGATGACCCCAAAACTGCAAATCTGAAAAGAGTAAAACAATAATGAATAAGGCTATGGTGGGTTCATGGATTCCAGAAGCACGGCTGACCCTCTATCTACCCTGCTTCTGGTTCTTGTCTTCTTGTTTCTTTTTGGCTTTCTGTCCAACTTGTTTGCTAGATTTGTTTTCAGCAGGCTTAGTACTGTCCTCCTGCAGATGCTTGGTCACTTCAGCCGGATGTCATCCCCTGTCCATGACTGTGATGTGTCACCCCTGGACCTGGTATCAACAAAACTCCAGATGCCAGTTAAAGAACTCGCCTCCTGGGGCAGGGACAGCTCTACATCCAATTTCAGCAGGAAGTAGCTATGGAAAAAGGGACCTTCACAGGCAAGTGCTATGTTTTTGCCTTTCTTTGTGTCCTCAGTATTCAGCAGTGACTGGCACATAGTAAAAACTCTTTTTTTTTTTTTTAAAGCAATCGGGGTTAAGTAACTTGCTCAAGGTTACACGGCCAGTTATTTCTGGGTGTGGTGCTGAGTATCTGAGGCCGGATTTGATGCAGGTCATCCTGACACTGGAGCCGGTGCTCTTACTCGCTGAGCCACCTGGCCACCCCCCTATAGTAAAAACTCTTAACAATGCTTACTGACTGCCTGCCTAAGAGCTCATCATTCCTATACTTTAAGCTGTGTCCAGACACTCACATATAGTTTTCAGATACCATCTTCTTATCCAGTCGTCACATATGGCATCCTTCCTTACCTTTCTATGAATACTTTGTAATCTACTCTCAAGAGTCTAGGGTCCATGACAAATTTTGCCTAGTTCGTAAACTCCATAATGATCATTTGCTCCTAAGGTGCCTATCATTTCTATTTCAATTATTAATATTCCTCTTTATTGATCAGAATTGAGTCCAGAATACCTATTTCCCCTTTGGCTTCCTTCTTTTATAGGATGAAAATATTGATAAGAAAAGCCAAGAATTTTATTTATTCTACTTTTCCATTTTATTCTTTTTTAAAAATTTATTCTACTTTAAGCAGAAAATAACTCCAGCAGACATCTGCATAGTCAAAGTACCTTCCATACAGGTTTGTAATCTGCTGATCCTTGAGAAAGCCATCCTTACTAGCTGTCTGATTCCTCTCTTCTCAACCTTTGAAGTATGGCAACTGATCTCATCATTCAAGCGATGAGATATCAACTCTCCTCTCCAGAGGTACCAGTGATCTAACTGCCAAATATAATGGCCCTTTTCCCAAGTCTTCATCTTTCTTGACTTTTCTTCAGCATCTGACACTGCTGATGACTTTCTCCTCCTGGATACCCTCTTTGCTGAGTTCTTATGACATTGTGTTCTCCCAGTTGTCCTTCCATCTATCTTATCTGACCACTCTTCAGTCTCCTTTGCTAGTTCTTTCTCCATGTCATGTTCTCTTCCCATCTCCCCTCCTCCCCTCCCCCGGTTGTCACCTAATGTTTTGCCCTGGGCCTGGACTTTTCATACTATAGTATCTGAGTGATCTCACCAGCTCCCTTAGGTTCAATTATCATCTCTATGCAAGAAGATTCCCAAAATTCCAGCCGCAGTCTCTCCAGCTCAGTCTCCTGAGCTACAGCCAATCACCAAAACTCTTAGATAACATGAACTGGATGACCCAAAGACATCTCAAATTCAACATGTCCAAAACAAAACTCATTGTCGTTACCCCCAAAGTTCCCTGTTACTATCAAGGGCACCACCATCTTCCCAGTCACTCAGCTAGGTGGCACAATGGATACTGGTGTGTGTGGAGTCGTTAAAATCCTGCCTCAGACACATACTAACTGTGGACTCTGGACTAGTGGCTTTCTTCATAGCACCTGCCCCCAGGGTAATTGTGAAGATAATTGTTTTATAATTGCAAACTTTCAAGTGCTACACAAATGCTATTCATTGTTCAGGGTGGCCTTGGTGTCATTCTAAACTTCTCATGCTTACCCCAGCTGTCCAATCCACTGCTGAATTTATGCCTTCACAATCTCCCTCCTATAGATCCCTTTCTCTCCACTTATAGAGAAAGCCTCTATCCTAGGTTGGACACTCATAACCTCTTTCCTGGACTATTGAGATAGCCTTCTGGTCAGGCACCTTGCCTCATCTTTTCCCCCTCCAAACCATTTTCTATCATCTCCAGGATCAAATGTAACTTTAAAGTCCTTCACAACCTGGCCCTTTCCTATCAGGGCAGTCTTACATTTTCTCTCTCTCCATGTCCTGGGAGGCAGTTAAGGAGGGCTGGGCCTGGAGTCAGAAAGACCTATAAATCTAGCCTCAGACATGTACTAGCCATGTGACCTGGGGCATTTAACCCCTGCTTCAGTTTCCTTAGCTGAATGACATTACTATATGTAAAAACAGCATCTACCTCCCAGGGTTGTTGCGACAAATGATATTGTGCCTGGCACACAATAAGTACTTAATAAAATGCTCATTCCCTTCCATCCCTGTTTACAATGCCTCTGAACACAAACCTTCATTGCTCATCTCCATGTGTTTGCATTGGCTTTCTCCTACACTTGCAATCTTCTTGCCCCCTCTACCCCACCTTGATTTCCCTAACTTCCTCCTTCCCCCTCAGATTAACTTGCATTTACTCCTAAGTCTTGCATGTACCTTGTCATTGACATTTTGCCTTCATCAAAATGTGAGCTCCTTGAGGACAGGTCTGGGATTTTTGTCTCCTCAGCACTTCACATAGTTCAGGGGTTTAGTAGGCACTTAATGCATATTGATATTCATACTCCTCCTTTGTCTAGCGTCTATAATATGCTCCTGTGACTATATTCCTTCTGTTTTGGCATCCAATGATTCCCTCTCTAAAATGTTCTCTGCCATGTTTCCACCCTTGGGTTCTTAGATTTCCTCATGTGTGTACCTTTATATGTAATATTACTCCCATTAAAATAACTGCATTCCTTTGGAATAAAGTGCACCCTCCTTCCTAAGCCACATTCCCTTGAGTCTTATCCCACTAAGGCTCAGTGATACTTACATCAAACACCTCTTATATCTGTTGGATCTCTGGTTCTGCCTATTAGCTGCGGTATATTTACATATACATATAGATGTATATACATTTTAATATTTGTATATATATTTATAT
Organism: Petaurus breviceps papuanus; assembly: GCF_028583685.1. NCBI lineage: Eukaryota > Metazoa > Chordata > Mammalia > Diprotodontia > Petauridae > Petaurus > Petaurus breviceps. Next base: position 12,715,056 of record NW_027187338.1, on the reverse strand, counting down.
ATTTTTATATACCATAGCTAATAGGCAGAACCAGGGATCCTAATACAAAAGGTAAATTTGGTGTAGCTATCACTGAGCCTTAGTGACAAAAGACTCAACGGAAAGTTGCTTAGGAAGGAGGGTGCACTTTATTCAGAAGGAATGCAGTTATTACAACGGGAGTAACCTGAGGCCTATCGGTTTTATAGTTTCTCAGATAGTCTCCTATGGATTACTGGTTCCCTCTTCTATTCTTGTAGGGACTTTCTACACCATCAAGCTTGGTGGCTAACATTGCCATATTTTTTCCTTTCTCTGTAAAGCCATTTTGGTCAGATTCAAAAGACTCCAGACAAAGAAATCCATTTTAATTAGCTCTTTTTAAATGTATTTCATCTCCAGCTAATGGTCTATTATTCCTAAATTTTCTTGCCCCTTTCCTTAATCTTTCTTTTCTGAGACCCTGTGATAGTAATGGAATATAAAGATCCCCCTGTATTGGCTTGGTTTTCAAATTGATTGTGTTAAAACCCAGAGCTTGTTAATCCCACCTGTGGGATGGACTTGTTGACATGAAAAGAAAATCCTGAACTGGGAGGAGCTGGTGACATAGATTTGGAGAGACACAAGGGAGAGGCAGAAGAACTTTTTGGAAGCAGCACCTTGTGGAGGCAGAGAGAGACTGAGAGAATTGCTGGGGGCCACTTTGAATTGCCCTGGACTTTTGATACCTGCCCCCGCCCCGAGCTGCCAAGGACTGAGGAGACATGGCTGTTTTGCTGGTACTTTAGTCTGTTTGTTTTGATGTTGTTTTGCCAGATTTGTTCACTGGTGAAAGACAGTCCTTTTGTTGAAGAAGTCCTGGAACCTGGCTGTTGGCTAAGAGCTCCTGAGACTGTTCTGCAGACAGAGAGTGAATACTGTCCACCAGTGAAGGACAGTGCTGTTGTTGCAGGGGTCTGGAGACTGTCCTGCAGAGAGTGAATACTGTCCACTGGTGAAGGACAGTGCTGTTGTTGCAGGGGTCTGGGAACCTTTCTGTTGGTTCAGAAGCCCTGAAGAAGGATTTTCTTGTTGTATGTTTACAGAAATCCTGGGAGAGGGTTTTGCTAATGTTTTCAGGGGTTCTAGGACTGTTCTACAGACAGAGGATGAATTAATGAAGAGACTGGCAATGTATCTTGTGGCCTTGCTAAGCCTTGTCTCCCCAGGAACTAAGATTGCTGAGAACTTGCCTGTGTCAAGATGAAGAAAAGACCTCCATTTAGGTATTAAGTGCTGTGCTTAAACTTGATGTAACTCTGGGGTAGATTTAATTGTGATCCAGGGGTGGGGAACTTTTGACCTTTTTGTGTTCTATGGTTGAACAAATGAAAGTACTTTACTTATGTTTGGAAACTAACCTCCATTTGAGAAGAGGGGCTTTGTGGTGGACTAAGTGAAGGTACAGCCTAGGGGTGGAGTAGTATTTAGAACAGGGACTTTGTAATTGATTGAATGAATGGAAGGTCCTGGGGTGGGGGTAGTACTTGGAGATTATTTAATCACACTTAGTAAATGCTGTATTTTGAATGATGTCATGTTTTGACCTTCTCTGTTCTTGGTTTGTCACTGAATAAAATGGAGAGCACCTATGCTGGTATTTTGAACCTTGGGAAGTTACCCTTCCTTGGCATTACATTACAGTCCCCCCCTTCCATCAGTAGTAGGAATAAATTAGGCTGTAATGTTTATTTTAGTCTTCTTTCTTGATAAGACATCATTTAATCCTTGTATCTATCCCAGAGTCCAGCACAGTGCTCTAGAAGTCAGCACCTAGTAAACACCAAGTTTCTCTGGCTGGTTCCATGCTCAAATTCTTACAGTAGACAGAATAGCCCAAGAGGTTAATCAGACAAAGGCACAGCCTTTGTCATAATAGAAAGTCCAGGTGTTCTCTTAATTTTATACAATACTCAGAGCAGGCAGATAGTCAATGAACCATGTATGCTCTCTGAGAAGAGTAAACTCACTGCATTTCCTTAGATACAAAATAGTTCCCACTTCCTACTATGATAGCCTTTCCTCCAAGTTCCCAGAAACTAAGCCTGTTGAATAGAACTATTTTCAAAAAGTCCTTCCCCCAGATTTGATTCTAGACCTAGAATCAACAGTAGCCACAGCATTACGCCAGTGGCATTCCTCCCACTGTTACGTTACATGGGATTCCAAGCTAGCTCCATTAGTCTTTACCTATGGGATTTGAGGAATGAAAATATCTCTTCTCTACCACTCTGGCTCTCTGCCCATGTTTTCATCCTACCCCATGCTTCCCCCTCAGTTTCTTCCAGTCCCAACTCTGATTAGTGTACCTTCCTTTTACCAAAAGCCCAGATGAATGTTAGGCTTTGTCTGGCCATGTGTGACTCACTGACCAAGATAGCTCAATAGGAAAGACCCTAAAGTTCAAGATGGGTTTAGGAGTATAGGTGCTATTCCCCAAGGAGTTGTGGCAGCTCTTATAGCTAAACAGCCTAGTTTCTTGACAGCAAACCACATCACACAGGCTAGTATGGAAGTTTATCTGTGCTTTGCCCCCATGTAGGCACTTAACAATTACCAAATGAACATGAATTGAATCAGGAACTCGTGGGGACTTTTAGCTAGGGTTAAACCCAGGAGAATCCTATTTGCAAAACAAGTTTGGGGTTTTTCTGGACAAAACAATTAATTGGGACAATTAGTTGGGTAATTCACAGAAAAGAATATCCTACCTCACCACTAGGTTTCTGTATACTTCACAGTTTATCTGAATTCCCCACATAATTGCTATGTGGCTGAAGATAAATGAAGGCAATTGGCTCCCTGCTTTGGGAATTCCTTTGCTGTTTACTGTCATCAATACAAGAGGAAGTTTGGCACAACATCGAAAGTACTGGACCAGAAGTTAGGGGCCCTGGGTTGGAATCCTGGTTTTGCTACCTGTGTAGCTGGTCATTGGGCTGGTCACGTAACAACCACTAGCCTTAGTTTTCCCATGTCCATAAACAAATAAGGATGGACTAGATGACCTCTTAGGTCCCTCCAAGCTGTCAATCTGATGAGGCCATGATACAGAAGGTCAGGAGGCCCATCATCTGTAAAATAAGGGAGTCAGACTGGATGTTCTGAATTCTATGAAAAAAGCAAGATAAATTCTAAGCAAACAGAACTTCCGAGTTCTCATTCCCATTGTATTGTTTGAAAGAGCTATTTAAATTACGACTCATGCTACTGATACGATGGTTTAGTCCTGGACCTTTTCCCCAAACCAGGCTAACACAAATTCAACTATCTTCTTCCACGAGGCAGTATGACTTCATGGAGGAAGTGGGTTCAAGTCCTGCCTCACACACTTAACAGCTATGGAACCCTGGGCAAGTCACTTAACATCTCAGTCTCTCCCTCATCTGTAAAAGAAGGGTGTCAGATTCAATGCCTTCTCAAGGTCCCTTCCAGCTCTAAATCTACAATCCTAAAACTCTGATTAGGAACCGGAGGCAAGGAATTTAAGGGAAGACCATCACTCTTCTCTCCCGAATTTGTCTCCATTTTCCAGCCAAATGAGAAGGGCTTGAGGAGCTAGAGAAAATCCAGCTCAGACAGCCCTTTAAGAAAACTAGAATCACTTTCCTGGTCAGCCACGTTACTCTACTTGCCATTCTGCACAGTACATATTCCTGAGACCTTGGATAATGATTCTGAGCCTAAAGTTCTTTGGAACAGGGAAGAATCACTTATAGAAGCAGAAGAGCCAGGCCCTTTGCTTGGCCCTAGTCCCATTCCCAAACTTCTTGAGTTAAAAAGAGGTGACAGTAAAGATTCCTGTGTATAAACAGCAGTCTATAACCTTTTCAAAGAAGTGACATTTCCTCTCTTTCCTATAAAGTCTCTAGCTCAGCTATGGTGATGGATTTTGTCCATCTGGGTGAGCTGTGATGTGTAATAATGGTTACTGGCCCATGTTTGTTTAGTTGGGGATTCTCTGAAGCAGGGAATGTGGAGCCCAAAACGGAGTTGATTATAAATATACTTCAATTCAAACTGGGGATCTCCATCCTAGGTACTGGTATGTGTACATCATATCTCACTTCTCACAACTCCTACAAAGTAGGGCGTAGGGAAGCTAAGGAGACAGAACATCCAGGCCCATATTCTATTTGGCATTGTCCATGATCACTAAGTGAGGCCCTGGAAATTAGGCTCTGTACATTGGGGCAAAGCCATCTGCTGGCTCAAAACTTTGTCCATGATGCTAATTTCAGCATCTTGCTTCCCGATGTTGTCAAATGGAGTCCAGGACAGGTCATGCTGAAGCTTGTAGGCACCAAGGAAATCATGTGGACAACTTTTCCCCCATTCCTAGAGAAGGCAAAAAAGCCAGATAAATATACTATATATTTCTATGTTAAAAAACCCCCACCCCACTACATTCTCATGCTGTGAATTCCACTGTGGTTGTAAAGGTCAGTTACCTAGGAAGTTGTCCAAGTTTGATACTTATATGCTAAGGTATCAGAATCATTCATTTGTCTCTTTAAGGCAGAAAGACTAGAATTCAAGAATGTCCCAGGACTAGTAGGGCATGGCTCATTAAATAGGGAATGAATTAAATTAATAACAAGTTATAACATTGAAATTATTTGTATGTAGCTATAAATGTGCAATGTATGCATATGTATACATACATGTGTATATACACATGGATTTATGTATGTATAAAACTAAACTCTGAACCTTCCCCTAGATCTCTTGACAAGGCATAGGTACCAATGCAGCACACGGTTGTCTATAAGTTATCTTTTGTTTTCTGTAAACTTGTTTCTCTCATCACTGCTTCTATTCTTGAGATGCTACAATTCATCATCTCCCACAATCATCAATAAAATTTTACAAATGAGTTTATGTCCTAAACTAGTGTTGTCCTTGGCTAACGTATCTACCTGGTAAGATCCAGGATTTGCTGGGTAAAGTGGTTTCTGGGTTTCTTTTGGTCTCTTATGACAACTGATTTACTTATTAGTCAAATTTCCTTAGGAAATGGTGATAGTTTCTATCAACGTCTGGTCTTTTGTCCATTTCCCATGTTTTATCATCATTAGGTTACCTAAAAATGTCAGACTGAAATTGCTTTAATTGCACCAAATCCCTACTTACTTTTATTACTCTAATTTGCTGTTGATTTTGAACTTGTCTCTAACAGGTCAACAGTCCAACACAGATGCCTGCTTTGGAATTCTCCTCCTAGTTATTTCCTGTCTATTAATGTGTAATCAATTTCATTTTCCAAGATGTAATTCTGTGCCCCCTGATTCTCCCCTTAAACAAAATATTCATAATATAGGTATGTAGTCTACATGCCTTTGGCCTCCTTCCTTCCTCTCTTATTCCTGAGGCATATATTTTCTTTTTTTTGCTTTTTGGAGGGCAATTGGGGTTAAGTAACTTGCCCAAGGTGTAATGGGAATGTAAATTTAAAGATCTTCCCTGCCCCTAGGCTGAAGTGCACCTGGAGCCTGGGGTGGGAGGCTTGTTTTTCAGTAGATACTTCTTGATTGGCCAGTGAGTCAATAAGGTTGCTACATTCTCTGAGCCAGGAGAAGGCTATATAAGCCCTGATGTGTAGCTTTGTTTTGGGGCTCACTTTGAGATGTGTTCTGTGATTTGATGAAACTCTGGGCTAGCCGTTGTCCAGAGCCCCCCGGCTTTGAAACCCAGATGTTGTTTGGTATGGATGTAATGATTGGACAGTTTGGAAATTTGTCTACTTGATCTGTTTCTGTCCTGATAATTCTGTCTGTATATTCTGAAGTTCGGGGTGCTGACCTTTTTCCCCTGAACTAGGTAAACGATACATATGTTTGATTAAAGTAAGCTTGTTAACCCATTTTGAGTTGCTTTCCTTTATCAAAGCAGATCTAAGAACCTGTGTGAGCAGCCACCCTGGGGACGCTGGGGTGCTTGCTGCTACACAAGGTTACACGGCTAGTTTTTTTTGTATGGGTGTTAAGTGTCTGAGGCCAGAGCCGAACTCGGGTCCTCCTGACTCTGGGGCCGGCGCTTTACTCACTGCTCCACCTAGCCGCCCCCCTGAGGCATATATTTTCTAACATATTTTCATCACCTTCCCTTACTGCCCACCTTCACATGAAAGTCACTGAGTTAGGAGGGTCTTATTGGGTTCTCTACCTTCTTATTCTCTTCAACAGATATTGACACATAAGCTACAATTCCCTTTGTGGTGTTTTTACAAATGTTCATGAGCATTTCAACAGATGACCAAATGTCCCAGGAAATGATGCTTCTTGTTGCCTTTGAATGAACCATAAAACCAATTCTGCCGATGCCTTCTCTGTCTAGGGAGGTCTTGTAAACTGGAAAGACAGCATGGTATTTGTGCAGAGTGCTGGTTCTATAGTCGGAACTCTACCTCTGATGCTTATTGCCTGTGTGATATTGGGTAAATCACTTATTCTCCCTGGGTCTGAGTTTCCTCATCTTTAAAGTAAGGGGGCTGGACTTGATGGGCTCTGTGTTCCCTTCCAGCTCAGTAGCTATGATCCTGTGATCATTCCATTTAGCTGCCATTTCCTTCTATCTCCTGGTTTTATGTATAGAAAGAATAAATATTGATGTGATTTTCTTCCTCCAGTACCTGGTCCATTTGTTGGTCACTGGATCTCATACTTTATCGATGCTTAATGTTTATAGATGGTCTAAAAACTGATTCTTTTAGTACCCTGCTCCCACCCCACCCTCACCCCCAGCCACCATTACTACAAAAGCAGAAAAGGGGTCATGTAAGACTCAGGAGTATCTTTTTCTTTCCTTATTTTTTTTTTAGTTATCAGAGCTAATGAATTAATCACTTTGTGGAAAGTCTACTTGTGACAAACCTTCTTTTCATATGTAGCTAGTTGATCCTTGGAAAGTAAAATTTGTTGCTAGGACTATATCTAGGCTCACCCCCTTTCCCTTAAAAAAAAAATCCCCCACAAAATGTGAACAGCATTCTTTTTTTTTTTTGAGGGGGGAAGGCAAGGCAATTGGGGTTAAGTGACCTGCCCAAGGTCATACAGCTAGTAAGTGTGTCAAGTATCTGAGGCCACATTTGAACTCAGGTCCTCCTGACTCCAGGGCCAGTGGCACCTAGCTGTCTCCTATGAAGAGCACCCTTTGCCTGCTCCATAAATGCATTCTTGTGGACTTTACAAAGAGATATCTTTTTTTTTGGAGACAAAGAGATTTCTTAAAGGGTAAATTGGTTCAATTGTTAGCTCAGCAGGATCCTGTCTCACACTAACGAAAAATGCAGTCCTCCTACCTTTGGTGAAATGATGGAAAAGTACTGCTGTCCATTGTCCCGTTTATAGAGGTAGTAAATATTTCCCGGTTTTTTCACCATATTACAAGCTGCATGGTGCAGTTCAGCATCTTTCTGAGCATCCTCCAATACCTGGGTACCACAAAAAAACAACAACAAATGAAACAAGGACAAAATCTGTGCTCGCCGTCATCCAGTTAAAATTCTAGATTATTTTTATGTCTGAAGGGGTCTTTGGTTTTCTGGCTTTTCCCACAATACTGAATATCAAACTGAAATATTTGGGCAATTTTGAAGAAATGAAAACTAGACTATTTTTAATATAAAGCACTATCCTGAGTTTTTTCTTAATCAGATACTACCTTATTCTCAATTCAGTCTTTTATGGTCCCTCGGCTTCCACTGGTCTTGCTTTTTTTCATGATACATGCCTCCAATTATATACCTGCCAGGAGGATTCTTCTGGTGTTTGTATCCCCTGTCTGGTCCAAAAAAGTCTCCCTGCATCCCCACAGATTGTGCTTACCTTGCCTTGAGAGAGATGACTATGACCAACCTACATGTTTATATTCTAACTGGTTTGTTGGCAAATATAACTGCAAGAGCATACCCTAACATGGGAAACCCTTGATTAGAAGAACATTTTGTAACACTTAAGGCTTTACTTTGTAATGCTGAGGACTAAATAGTTCAGAACTGAGATTTTTGCTGGTCTCGGTTACCAGAAACCATATTAAAATCTATATCCTTTGGGTCATTTTTCTTCTTCCTAAGAGCTTCCCAAACTGGATTAAGGCCTGAGAATGCCCTCCAGCACTGAACTCTGACCTGACCTGTGAACTGACTATCCCACAACTTCTCCCCATCTCACCCCCACTCCACTGCCTATTGATCTGACAGAGCTACATGGTTAACACTTTGCTTGCTCAGACTGGCAGTTATACATTAGAAAAAATATTCCAACTTGGGCCTGGAAAATAAACACAAAGAATTAAGAAGCCTGTACCCAAACCCTGGGAACAAAAGCAACATTTTCCTTACCTTCCTGGCCTGTGTTTGCAAATGCCGGATTTGCTCAGCTATAACTATCAGCTTGTTGGTAGCATTTGCTCTGATGAATTCATCAGCCTATGAAAGAGAAGAAAAATCACTGAAGGCTTGAAAGGGCTAAGCCTTTTTATGAGCTAAACTCATAGAGAACCCTTACATAAGCATACATCTATTCAGGCAGGCAGGTAGTTATTAAGTCCTTACTATGTGCCAGCCATTGTACTAAGAAGATACAAAGAATAGCAGAAAAAAAAAAAACCCAAACCAAACCATGGTCCCTGCCTTAGAAGAGTTCACATTATAATGGGAGAGATGATATGCAAAAAAAAAAATGAACATGAAACATGTACACAGTAAATAGAAGGTAATCACAGGAAAGGCAGTAGCAGTAGGGGGGAGGGGATAGGAAGGAGAGAGAATGGATCACCAGGAAAGACCTCCTGAAGAAGGTGGGATTTGAACTGTCTTAAAGAAGCAAAGAGAGGGAGGAACAAAGAGTCATAACATTCTAGGAATGGCATATTATCACTGAAAAGCGCATGGAGCTAGGAGATGGAGTGCCATGTTCATGGAACAGCAAGTATGTGGGGGGAAAAAAGTATAAGAAGACTGGAAACATAGGAAGGAGATAGGTTATGAATAGTTTGAAAAGAAAACATTAGATTTTATATTTGATCCTCGTGATAATAGGGATTCACTAAAGTTAACTGAGTTAGGGGAGTAATATGGTCAGACCTGCACTTTAGGAAAATTACTTTGGCAGCTGGGTGGAGAACAGACTGGAGTGGGGAGACTTGAGGCAGGAAGACCAACTAGAAGGTTACTGGAATAGTTCAAGTATAAGTTGATAGATAAGGGGGTAATAAGAGGGCGGGTTTCCAGGGTCACATCTGTGTGAGTGGCAAGAAGGAAGGGCCATTACAGTAATAGGGAAGTTGGGAAGGGTACTATGTTAGATGATAAGAAAGATAGAAAAATAATTACAGTTCATACCCTCAAGGTTCTTACAGCTTAAAGTTATCCTAATGATTCACTAGTGGAAAGAATAATAGCCATAGAAGTCAGATCTATGCTCTAATCCTGGCTATGTCACTTATCAGTCAGTCAATAAATATTTATTACATTATTAAGTGCCAGCATGGTGCTGAGTGTTTTACAAATATTATCTCATTTGATCCTCCCAACAACCCTGAGAGGTAGGTATTCTTATTATCCTCCATAATGTTGAAAAAAACTGAGGCAGACAGAGGTTGTGACTTGACTAAGGTCAGAACTCAGGTTTTCTTGACTCCAGACCCACTGCTCAGTTTGACCTAGCTGCCAGAGGAATCCTATATCCTTTCCAAACTACCTACTCTGCATTTTTTTTAATATGAGAAAAATAGATATATAATGGAAGGATTGGACCTAGCACAGAGCTACCAGGGAGCGCTTAACAAACTTTGTATAGCTATCAGTGGAAACTCCAATAGGGTTACATCCCTTGACATTCTATACACATTCAAAATAAGCAAGAAGAAGAAAGAACTTTGAAGCATTCCCATGTAATCTGAATTCCCCAATACAGTTTCCTCAGCAGTTATGTTCCTAAGTCATGTAATTCAATCCTTTTATCATTTCATCACCTACTACATACAATGCATCGTGTTAGGAAAGAGAGATGAATAAAAACACTAGCCTCTGCTTACAATCTAGTAGGATCCATTTGATATTCTAGAGACCTCCCTCTAAAGATGTAAATGTAAAGATCTCCTGGGTACCAGTGGGTTACTCTAGCTATCTTCTCTCACTCCTGCCATATAATCAGCCCAATTCCTTTTCTAATCTTACATTTCTTTGATGATATCTTTTATAACTACTCCTTGTATGCAGGCCATTACTGGTATAAAGGCATATTACAAATTAGAATATAAGCACACAAGAAGTACGAAGTACTAGTTTAACTTGTTCATGTACTATACACATATACATGTATACACACGTTACATGCTACTCAATGTTATCTAATTGTTTCTTGCATATTTTTTGTTATGTGTCTTGTCTCCCCAACTAACGCCCCCATAAAAGGACCAAGTATTATATTCTCTATTTCTGCCCCCACCCTATGCCCTACAAGTAGCATCTAAGACAGTTCTAAGAATATAGTAGACACTCATTGCCTTTGACTGTCCATGGAATATTTACATAATTAGCATGTAATTTTGGGAAGTAAAAACTGTGCCTTCTATATTCTAGGCTAGTTTTCTTTAGAGTTGTCTGATACTACACCACTGATCCACCTGAGTAAATGACTATCTTTTGACCCATGGTAATACTTTTCTTCCCACTCTAGAAAGGAGAAGATATGAGTCATAGAAAATTCAGAATCTGAATTTTTCCTTCACTGGAAAAAGGGGTCAAGAAATATATCAAAGGTACAAGTGGAGAAATTGGCTGCCTGTATTTACCATCATTAAGGTTCTGTAAAGGCAGATGAAAAAAAGGGAACATTTTTCATAACCATCCTCAAATATCACAGTGTTTATAAAACACAAGCAATCTTTAGAGGTGAAGTGCAGAAAAAACACTATGTGATAAAATTCTCAATGCAAATCAAATCCATGTGAGACTGAAAACTGAGGGAATTTAGGAAAATCACATATTGTGCTATTATCCATTGGTATAGGTAGCCCCATACTAAGACATTTCATAGAATTTTTGAATGAGATCATCCAGATCAACCCACAACTGAAGGCAGCTTGATACTGTAGAAAGAGCATTGGCCCTAGTCAAAAAAGGATTCAAATCTCATTTCCGATAACTTCTATCTGTGCAACGTTAGGTAAGCCACTTAACCGTCTTTCAGTTTCCTATCTATAAAATGGAAGGGGCTGGGCTTGAAGGTCTTTGTGGTCCCTTCCAGCTCGGATGACTATCAACAAGCATTTATTAAGCACCTACTAAGTAGCAGGCACCAAAGGAGATACAAAGAAAGGTGAAACTAGTCCCTCTGCCCTCAAAGAATCATGTGCAAAGGGGGAGACAAGATGTATAAATATCTAAAGTCAGCTCTGACCCCATCATCAGGTAATAGACAACGGTACCCCCCACCTCCCAAGGACAGATTCTCCTTAATCTTGTCACAAATTAGGACACCTACCTCCACCCTTCTTTCTCCTCCAGAAAAAGGCTAAGTAGGGCCTTTCCCGAGCCCCACCGAAAATATTCTCCCCACCGAAAGCCAGGTCCTCTAGCTCTCCTCCTCCCCATCCATCCAAAGTCCAAGTCCTCTCCCTCCCCCTCCTCCAGGTCTTCTGTGTCCCCCTCCTTCCCTCCCACCCTCAAGTATTTTCTCTCCCTCCCATCCCCCTTCGCCCTCCCTCCCACCACGACTCACGTATTCTCTCCCACTCCCCAGATACTCTCTTCCGCCCTCCTTCCCCCCTACCCAGTTATTCTATCTCTGCTCCACCTTCCTTTCCCCCTCTCTCCCACCCCCAGGTCTTCTCTCCTCCCTTTTCCCCTCCCCTAAGGGGCTGACAGGTTCTTCCCATCTCCCCCCCCCCCAGTGTCCCCCCCACCTTCTGCACCTGCTGAGCGAGCTCCACGAGGTCTTCGGGGTTCCCCACGCGGCGAGTGTGGTAGGGGCTCACCAGGCCGAGGAAATCGGGGACGGCTGGGTTGCCGGGGCCGGGCTCGGCGGGGTCGGCAGGGTTGACCGGGCTGGAGTCGGTGGGGTCTGCAGGGTTGACCGGACCGGGGTCAGGGTGGTACCCTGCAGGCGAAACGTGGTCCCTGAGCACATGGGCGGCGGACATCTGGCACACCCCTCGACTTCGTCGCCCCGACACCTCCTCACCCGGCAGCGGCTCCTGCCTCCCGCCCCCCTCGGCCCCCACCACGTCCTCGTTCCAGACCGCCTCCTCAGAAGCCGCCATGTTGCTTGCCCAACTCTACACAAGCCAGAAGCGAAACGCATGCGCAGTGAGGAAGAGGCGGGCTGCGTCCTAATGAGGGGGCGTGGCTTTGAGTTGAGGCCGCGCCCCCTAGGGGCGGGGCAGACAAGACTAAATTCCCTGCCTCCTGGAAAGGAAGTTGGGCTTCCCTGAAAGTGCCATTTAGGAAGCCCTCAGAGTGCCACCTCCATTCCGACCAGCGGAGAGAATTAGGGGGATGGTCTTTCTATCTAGGCCGGGGGTGGGATTCTACCGTGGGGGCGGGCCTGCTTTCTGAGAGATCAGATCCGTCGGCTTACCTCTATCCTGAGAGGCAGGGGCGGGGACATAACTTCGCTCTAGGTTGGGGAGAGGCTCTGCCCTGGAGAAAGACTTCTGGTAATGGGACTCTAGTCTAAGATTTCATCTCTATCCTGAGAGTATGGAAGAAAGGCAAGGGGAACCAGGCGGATGATGAATCAATCTAGGGGCGGGGATAGTATGTGTGTTGTGCTGTGTTTCCTTGGTCCGTAAGGGTGTGGTCTAGGGGCGTGGCTTCACCCTGGTGGGCAGGCATAGGTCTAGAGGTGCGGCTCACCTAAGGACAAAACTCATCCATTCTTTTAGGGGCGGGACTTCACCCACTGGGAGCGGTGCATAGATCTAGAGGCGGGGCTGGTTGTCTGAGGAGGTCTAAAGGCGGGGCTTCACTCTTTGGGGGCGGTGCATGGGTCTAGGGGCGGGGCTCATTCTCACCCTGTAGGGGCAGGGCGTGGGTCTAGGGAGGGTATTAACCCTTTGGGGGAGGTGCGTAGTTCTGGGGGCGGGGCTCACTCTCTGGGGAGGTCTAAGGGTTCATGCCGTGGGGGCGGTGCGTGAGTCTAGGGGCGGGGTTAGTATTCTGGGGCGGAGCTCCGGGCGGGCCGGGAGTAGCTGCCGGCCGGGCCCGTTAGGTGTGCAAGGTCGGCTATGGCCTGGCACGCTCTGTGGCTGTGGCTGTCCGTGGCCTGGGCCGGGGCTGAGGCCTGGTTCTGGACTGCGGCGGACCCGGGGACGGCGGCCGCAGCGGCGGGGCTGGAGTCGCCCGAGGCCCCGGACGGGCTTTTCGCGGCGGGCGCCGCGGCCTACGCGCGCGGGGACTGGGCGGCGGTGGTGCTGCACATGGAGCGCGCTTTGCGCTCCCGGGCCGCGCTCCGCGCCCTGCGCCTGCGGTGCCGCTCTCAGTGCGCTGCCCAGCACCCCTGGGAGCCCGAGCTGGGGCCGGGGCCGGGGGCCGAGGCCGAGGCGGGCCGGGCCGCGGCCGCCCTGCACGACCTGCGCTTCTTCGGGAGGCTGCTGCGGCGTGCTGCCTGCCTCCGCGGCTGCCTGGGCCCGCCCGCCGCGCACACCCTCAGCGAGGAGCTGGAGCTGGAGTTCCGCAAGCGGAGCCCCTACAACTACCTACAAGTGGCCTACTTCAAGGTGCGGCGGCGGCGGGGGGCTGGCGGGGGACCACAGTCGGGCCCCGGGTGAGAAGGAGCCTCCCAGCCCTTAGCGAGAGCTGCTCCAAATGAATGTGCCGGCCTCGTAGGTAGTGAGCTCCCCATCACTGGAAGTTTTCAAGCAAAGTTGCATAACCGCTTGGGCATATTACAGAGGCGACTCCCATTCAGATACACTAAGAACCCTGTCTCCAGGTTCCTTCCCAATCCTGAGGTTCTGTGGGCTTAACTGATGGGATTCCCCGTCCCCTCCAGGCTACCCTAGGGCCGTATCGGAGGCTGAATGATGAAATGTAAGTGTGCACCAGACTTAAGTCTCTAGAGCTTGGAGGGGCATCTTCCCTTCCAGCTCCTGCCCCAACCCTGGGATCCTGGCTGAGCTGGGAGCCAGCTGCCTACTGGCCCTAAAGCTAGTTCAGGGGATGGTGCGTTGTAGGCGAAGTTGCAGCGCTTGGTGTCTGTCTGGTCAATGTTTCCGCCTAAGTTTCTCATTCCCATCTCTTTGCAAGCCTAGAAGACGTAAAGAGGACCTGCAAGAACAGTAACTTGCAGGCCTTTTCTTGATTGGCATCCTTTTCCTACGAACTCCAGCATCTTCCGTTTCAGGGCCTGGAATGCCACGTAGCAGGCAGGGGGCCTCAGACTCCTCCCCGTTAGGGACCCTCTCAAGTTTCTGAGCAAAGTTAGAACAGTTAGAAATTACAGGCTACTACTAGCCCTGTTTCTGGCCCTTAGTATTGTTTATTTCTCTCCCTATTCACTCACACGGCTTTGCTTTCACTAGGCTAGCCCTTAAAGGTTTCAGTAGTGCCAACCCTTCAGTTTAGTTCTGCAGAATATTAGGAGTGGTTCTGCAAGGAGGAAACAAAAATCCTGGGAGGTTTGAGGCTCTAGACAAGAGCTAACAGTACTGCTTATTTGTTTTTCAAAAGTTTTTCTTCAAAGAACAGACTTTTAACTCAACCTGCAGATAAGGCGCGCAAATTGGACTCAAATGTCCATCTCCCCACAACATTTACCCTGGAAAAAAATACCTTTCTTTCTTTTTCTGGATTCCACCCTCCCCCATCTTATAGATAAGAGAATACAAAACTCTGCAAGATATATAGAGTTCCTCTCCAAACTCACATCCCTTCAAAAATCTAATGATGAAACAACATAACCATAGGGAGAAAGGACAGCTACTGCCTCATGGGGCAGGGGCTGGGGTGGGGGAAAGGGAGGAGGGAGATATTTCAGTGCACAAGAGAGAGGCTGGAAGAAAATGAAACACAAATCCATCTTATCGGGAAGGCTTCATCAGTAACTTCTAATCCTAGCCCTGCAAAGAGAAACAGAGGTCACATTTAGTCCAACCCCTTCATTTGGCATGTGGGCACATGGGGAAACTGAGGCCTGAAGAATTGAAGTATTTTTTCCAAGATCACACAGGTTGTTAGTGATGGAGCTGGAACTGGAACTTCTCTCCAGAAGGGATTTTTGGGGTAGGAACCAATTGAACCAATTAAGCATTAAGTGCCAGGCACCTGGCTAGGTACTAGAGGTACAAACATGAAATCATAACGATACTTTACATGGATACAAGACTTTAAGCTTCACAAAGTACTTTAAAGTTATCTCATTTGATCCTCACCACTACCCTATTATGCCTATTTTGCAGATGAGATAACTGAAATAGATTGTGGTAAAGTGACTTGGTCACTGTGGCACAGCTAGTAAGTGTCTGAGGCTGGGTTTGAACTCGGGTCGTCCTGACTCCAGGCCTGGTGCTCTAGTCCCACTGTGTCACTAGCCACCCTTAATTTTGTGAAGGTGCTTAGTGTTGTACTAATGTACAGTAATGTATACAGTACTGTACTCTGTTTTTAGATATACCCTGAACATTTTATTCTGCCCCCCCCATTTGTTTTTCAAAGTATTTATTTAGCCCAATGTCATTCCTTAAGGTCTTACACACATCCTTAGTTCTTTCAGTGTTTCTGTTCCTATTCATCTCAGTTCCTGATTAGAATCTCAAATTGAGCAGTTATAAATTTATTTATTTGTTTGCTTTTTGGAGGGGCAATTGGGTTTAAGTGACTTGCCTAGGGTCACATGGGTAGTTTTGTGTTAAAAGTGTCTGAGGCTAAATTTGAATTCAGGTCCTCCTGACACCAGGGCCGGTGCTCTATTCACTGCACCCCCTAGCCACCCTGATATAACCTTTATTTAAAAAAAAAAAATGAAACATCCCCTACTGAGTGAAGCATTACCCCTTTTAACGTAGTGTTAAAGGCCTGATCAGAGAAACATCCATTTACTGTTCAACATCTGCCTCTTTATGTTTGTCCCAGAGAAATTACTCTTCTTTCTAGTTCCTTTCGACCAGAGGCACGTAGAATAGGACTGGCCAGAGTTAGCTCATGCTTTTAGAAGGAAATATCTGGGCCCACTTGGCTAGAAAGGGCCTGAGGATTTCTGCTCACCATTGGCTTTCCTCTTGGATTATAGTTTTCTGTGTCCCTGATATATCAATCAATCATTGGTCAGTAAGGATTTACTAACGGAGCCATGCACTCAGGTAAGCAGTGAGATGCAAACAAAGGCAAAGAAGTAGTCCCTGCTTTCTAGGGGCTTGTATTATAATGGGCAAGCCAACACAAACCACTAGGCATGTGCAAGCTATATGTGATAGAAATGGGAGTATTCCCAGAGAGGACTAGGGAAGAGGTTTTGAGTTCAATCTTCAAGAAAATCTGGGGAGCCAGGAGGAACGAGGAGGTGAGGAGTGTCCCAGGCTTGGGCAGTGATCGAGTCTCAGGATGGAGTGTGTTGTGCATGGATAGGCACGTGATGTTTGATTGTAGAATGGAGTCAGGGAGGAAAGCTTGGCAGACTTGGAAGATAGGAAGGACTGAGCTGTAGAGGGTTTCTAATACAGAGCAGAGCTGTTCATATTGAACTCTGGAGGCCATAGGGAGCCACTGGAAATTGGACAGGAGGTATCATGGTCAGGCCTACCCTCAATGACACCCCAGGGGGCAGAAGGGCAGAGTTGGAGGCAGGGACTCCCATCAGAATGGAGGCTGTCTGCTCGGCACAGTCTCAAGAACTGCGTCCCTTTGCTTCGCTTCCAGATTAACAAGCTGGAGAAGGCTGTTGCAGCTGCGAACACCTTCTTTGTGGGGAACCCTGAGCACCTGGAGATGCGCCAGAACTTGGACTATTATCAAACAATGTCAGGGGTCAAGGAGGAGGACTTCAAGGACCTCGAGGCCAAACCCCACATGGTGAATGAGGGGGGTCCTCAGCCTCTCTTTCCCTGTGCCCTTTCTGTCTTGCCCCCTCAGTCAACAGGAAGGCCCCCCCCCCACTCCTGAGAAGGGCTGAGAGGCCTTACGAAAGTCCTTGTGCACTTATAAACTGGGAAATCTTTTGTTTTAGATACATTAGAAACTACCTGCAAACAGCATCTCAAAGTCAGTTTATTTGAATTTGTTCTAGGGGGGCATAGATCTGACACACAGGACACTGAGTTCTGATTTCACATCCTATGGCTAAGGGGAAAGGCCTCCCTCAGTCAATGGTGTCCTGGGGTAGCATTCACTGCTTCTTACCAGACCAGGTACAAGTTGTTTCTCTCAAACTGGCAGCCTAAATTTTGAAAGCTGAAGAGTAAAAAGTTTAAGGTTGCACAGGGACTTTCTGAAGACCCCTCTCTGTTTTATAAAGTAAAGCATGGCTTTAGGCTAATTGATAAACCTCCCTAAGCCTCAGTTTCATCATCTGTAAAATGGAGGCAATAACGCCCAGTGCTTAATTTTTATGTAAAAGGATCTTGTGGGAGCTTTTTGTAACTATCAATCAACAAGTCTTTATTTTCCCTCCTAATTTTCCTGCCAGGCACACTTCATTCATTCTGTGAACATTTGTTAGGACTCAGCTCTGTAGGGGCAGGAGTTTGTGAACCTTATAGCATTGGCCAGAGGGGAATGAATAGGCCTTGCTTAGTTCATGGTCTGGCAAGCTGAATCCCCTGTCCTCCCTCAAGCACGAGTTCCGACTGGGCGTGCGGCTCTACTCGGAGGAACAGCCCCAGGAAGCTGTGCCCCATCTGGAGGCAGCCCTGCAAGAGTATTTCGTGGCAGATGAGGAGTGCCGTGCCCTCTGTGAGGGACCCTATGACTATGATGGCTACAACTACCTCGATTACAATGCTGACCTCTTCCAGTCCATCACAGGTGAGCCTTGCTCTTCTCTACTCAACAGGACCTTGTCCTCATCTTTTTCTCTGGAGAGATTTGGTTGCTACCTGAGTAGGGTCTGTATCTTGGAATGATGCCCATGTGGCCTAGTGGGGGATGGGGCTCTGGGCTCAGCCCTAGCCTAGGGGAAGGCAGGGGCCTTTCACTGCCTCTGCTCAATGTGGCAGGAGCCCACATTGTAACTCTCTGATCCGGACTCTGCCTTAGTGTCTGATAGTTTGCATCCTTTTGCACAGTCCACCAACCGTTAACTTTTGCTTGATTTTGTTTATCTGGTGCACGGCTTTCAACGTCCCAGATTAACTGATGTTCATTCCCCTCTCTTGATTCCCTTCAGATCATTATATCCAGGTGCTCAGCTGTAAACAGAGCTGTGTGACTGAGCTTGCCTCCCATCCCAGCCGAGAGAAGCCCTTTGAAGATTTCCTCCCATCACACTATAATTATCTTCAGTTTGCCTACTACAACAGTAAGAGCTGTCTTCCTCCTCTGTCTTTCTGCTCCTTTCATCAAAGCAATAGAGAAAACAAAGAAGGCCTGACTCCTCTTCATTAAAAATATATTTGATTTCTAGCTTGTATAGCACCCTCTGGGATTCTCAAGCATGCTCCTCTGAGTATGTAGAGTGCATGGTTCCTACTTATCACCTGGTAGGTTTCACAGAATCTCAGAATTTTATAATTACAAAGCACCTTAGAGATCATCTGGTAAAGCCCATTTTATAGATAAGGAAGCTGAGGCCCAGAGAAGTACCTGCCCAGGGGCACACAAGTAGGTTGTCAAGTGAGCAGGGTTTGTTGAAGCCAGATGCTCTCAATCCCATCCCAAGGTTCTCTCTACTCTTCTTTGTACCCGGCCTCTGAAGCACCTCCTGAAGCCCTGGGAGGGTAGGGGCCGAGGCTTCCAGGGCCTTTCTGCAGTTCTTTCTATAGCATTTAATTAGAGTTTGCCCTGGAACCAAAACAAAACAAAGTTACCCATAAAGGCCCAGTGTCTTCTTTGGCAGCCCACAAAGCAGACAGCAGGCCTGCCCATTGTCATGATGCCAGGGTTTTGATGACTGTGACCTTCAGAAGCCAGAACAGCTAGCACTTAACAACTCTGTAGAGCCTACTCTGTGTCAGTCCCTGCCTGAGTCTGCTGAGGGGGACTTAACACATAACAATGATGACTTTTTGATTTACAAAGAGTTCTTCCACACAATAGTCTTGCAGAGTAGATAGGGAAAGATCCCTGAACCCAGAGGGAGTTAACAACCCACGTCTCAGATTTTGTGGGGTGTGGATGTGCTTTGTCAGCTCAAAAGCACTATGGACATGTAAGTAATACTAGCAGTTATTATTGTCAGGGGACCTGGGTTCTAGGCCCAGGCTCTGCTACTAACCAGTTCTTGATCCTGGACAAATAACTTTACCCCTCTGACCCCCAGTCTCCTCATTTGTAAGTGAGAAGGTGGGTTCTCTGAGGGTCCTTGCAACTCTGAAAAGCCCTGAATCAGCCTGCAGTAAGTACTAGATGGGGTGATAGGCCCTATAAATGTGAGAGGAGATCAGAGACAGGATGAGGAAAGGATGGAAGAGCCTGGAAAGGCTTCCTAGAAAGAATAGGACTGGAGTCATAAACTTCAGTCTGGTCAAGAAATGTAGAGTGCTAGATCAGGAGAGAGACTGGGACCAGAAAGAGCCACTGAGAGCCATCGACGTGGAGGGCTGAGAGTACAGGGGAGCCAGAAAGAAGATGAAGAGGGAATCAAGAAGGAAACGCATGAGGAATTAATGGTGAGGTCAGAGGCCAAGATTAGAACAGTGTCACTCAGTCAACAAGCATTTATTAAACGCTGACTGTATGCCAGACACTGTTCAATGCTGAGAGAAAACTAATACCTGCTGAAAGAAAGACAGCCCCTGCCCTTGAGAAACTTACCTCATACAGGGAGAAGACAGCTCATAAGAGGAAGCCAAAGGAGGCAAGGGAGGCCCCCAGCTTGAGGGCCTGGTAGAGAAAATTTGAAGTGAAGCCTCTAAAGGCATGAAAACATGTCTGACCTGGACACTTTCTTTAAATGGGAGTTCAGTGTCATGGAAACCAAGAGAGGGGAAGATGTGGAGAAAGTTGGTGCTGGGTTGGGATGGGATGGTCCAGAGGATGACGACAGGAGGTACCCGGGACTGGGCTGCAGACGTCCTTGGAAGGAGAGGTCTCAGGAGTGGGCGAGGGGTGGCAGCCCTTTCTTAAGGGCTGCAAGGGCTGAGCTGGTGGAAAAGAAGTAGAGACACTCAATAGAGGGAGTGAACAGATGAAGACAGGGAGGTTTAGAGAAGTAGAGGAGGGAGGTGGTTTGGCCTCAGTCTTCTCAGTAAATTAGAAAATGAGAGAGAAGGTAGTCGGGATGAAGTTGGGAGTTTAAGAGAGGGAAAACTATGGAAGAGCTGTTGGGCTGTCCCTGGGAGACAATGAATATGAAGTGGCTACATGCCTGGAGTAATGAAGGCCCGCCTGGGGTTCAGGATCCAGCCAGGGTCACTTCTTCGCTTTCTCCAGCAGTGCTCAGCAGGTTAGGATGAGGGAACAGAGGAAGCTGATGGTGCTTCAGGGTAAGCAGCCAGAATGGCAGAAGGCCAGGCATGGAGAGGCAGTGTGGAGTGGAGGAGAGTGCTTCTTGAAATAGCGAAGGGAGGCCAGTCAAGGCCGTGGCTTTGAGGGCCAGAGGGTATAAGGAGGGCGGAGAACAGGTTCATTTGGGAGAGAGGGGGTCGTCAGAAGGAAGCATCTCAAAGTCCTGAGGTCTGAAAGGGTGGCCAAGGCCAGTGGAGATAGTTGTGGTAGGAATCAGGAGCTGACGGGCCTGCTTGTTAAGAGGATCATCTGCCATTAAAGTTACCATCGGTGCCACTGAGGATGACAGAAGGGGATGGAGTCATTAAGAAAGTGGGAGAGGAAGCACTGCCAGGGGAAGGGGGGAGGGGAGTTGGGGGGAACGTGCCAGGAACAAAGATGAGGGTCAGAAGCACCAGTAGGCTACATGGATGAGGTCTGCTCCTTTCCCCGTGTTGAGAGCCTCACCCTCTCACTCAGGTTCTGCATGTCTCCAGAGATTTGTCTGGGGGTCCCCTGGCCCTCTAGTAGCAGATCAAGGACTCTCAATGGCTAGGGAGTTTTAACAGGAGAGTGGAGGGTATTGGTGACTAGAGGAGGGTAGGACCTGGGCAGGGAGAGTTGAGGCAGAGAGTGGTCCTGGCTCAGTTCTGTTCTTGGGTGCCGGGCACTGTGTTAGGTACCTGAAATGCAAAGGTGACTAGACTGGCCCCTGTGCTCTGGGGGCTTGCATTCTGTGGGGTAACAGGAGGGAGGGTGGAAACAACTTATGCACACCAGGAAATACAAAGCATGTGCAAAATGATTTTGGGATGGGAGGGGAAATAACAGTGGGGGAATCCAGAAAAGCCTTCTGGGGGAAGGCTCACATAACTTGGGCTTTGAAAGGAGCCAGGGCTTCCCAGAGGCAGAGGTAAGGAGGGAGAGCATCCTGGACATGAGGGACAGGCTGAACAAAGGCAGGGACATCAGAGATTGGGGAGGGGGGAGCTTAAGGGACAAACTTGAGGAACTTGCTAACCTTCTACTGGGAGCCCCATCTCCCTTTGGGAGGCAGATCCACCTCTGAGCTGTTCTATAAGAAAAGCTCATAGAAATCGTCATCCTCAAGGTTCTAAATGGAACGGTTGTATCCTTCCTAGGCTACTTCCAGGGAGCTCAGCTGTAACTAGGGAACGGGCTCGGGTGTATCTCCCTGCCAGGCTGTGCCCAGTGATACAAGGGCATTACCCAAGGGATGCCTTTCTGGTCCTTCACTCCCTGCCACAAACATGAGGATGTCAAGGGCCTCTGTTGGCAGGGGATGGAGCATGTCTAAGTGTGTGTGGTGCTTTCCAAGACAGCTGCATTTAAATAGTGAAGGATAAGCCTGGGATTGTCTTTTCATTCTGCTGTCATCAGTGGCAGAACAGGGGGAAATGCTGATCACAGAGGCAGCAGCAGCAACAGTGATACTAATGGGTAGCAGCACAGAGCTAGCTTCTTGTAAAATTGCCTGGGCTTTGGCCTCTTCAAGGCAGCCCAGATTTGAGGAGTTAGTGGGTAGAGGTGAGGTCAAGTCAGTGAGCAGTCAGGTACCTTCTATGTGCCAGGCACTGAGGGTACAAAGAAAGACAAAAGCCTTCCCTCAGGGAGCTCCCAGTCTAACAGGGGAGACAGCATCCAAACCACTATGTACCAAGAAGCTATGGACAGGCTTAACTGGAGATCATCAACAGAGGCGTGCTTCAGTCTTTACTGACAAGCTGATGAGTGGAAATTTCGAGCTCTGGAGAGACTTTGGGAATCTGTCTTTTGTTGTTTGGTAGGAACCTGGTGACTCTGTGAGGAAGACCCACCCTTTTAGGCTAAACCCCCCTCCTCTCTGAGCAAGAATGACCAGAAGGGATGATATTTCATCACCATAACAGTGTGTCGTGCAGGGGAAAGGGTGCTGGACATGGGACAGGAAATTGGGAATGAGTTCTGGCTCTAAGCCTTCCTAGCTGTACGATCATGGACAAGGACTCAGCCTTGAGCCTCAATCTCTTTATCTGTAAAATGGAGAAAATACTTGCTTTCTATCTACCTCACACTACTGGGGAGAGGAAAGCATTTTGTAAACTAAAATATCAGAGGAATGTGAGCTTTATTCTGTCTTTGCCCTCTTTCTTACCATTTGTAAATCTGTATTTTCTCTTAACAAAACATGGATACCATTATGACTGGTCCTGAAGGCTGTTCCCAGTGAAGCCAGATGCATGTCAGACAGTGAGTCCAGCAGGCCCCGAGTCCTCATGTGGTTATGACACTGGGCCCCAGCTGAGAAGTGGGTCCTGATGAGACATGCCATGAGGGCTGGGGGGGGGGGCCCTCCTTTGCAATCATCTTTCTCTTACAGTCGGAAATTATACCCAAGCTGTTGAATGCGCCAAGACGTACCTGCTCTTCTTTCCCAATGATGAGGTGATGAATCAGAACCTGGCCTATTACACAGCTATGCTGGGAGAAGAGCCGGCAAAGCTCCTGAGCCCCCGGGAGGTGAGTGGCTTCCATTTGTCATGGTGTTGTCTGGCCAGGAAGATCCAGCCCTGAGATGGAGCTGGGGAGGGAGGGCATCCTGTGGCAGGTCATCAGTTCTTAGAATAAAAGGGACTAGGCCAAACCAGATCTGAAAAAAATCCCTACTACAACCTAGTCCCCAAGTAGTTGTCTAAACTTTGTACAAAGATCTTCAGGAGGAGATGAAGACCCCCCTACCTTCCAAGGCAGCCCATTCCACTCTTGGACACCTTATCCTGATATTAAGCCTGTTTACTTCTTGGAGGCCTTCATCCACTTTTCCTGATTCTGCCTGTTAGGCCAAAAAGAATGTTTCTCACCCCTCATCAAGTGAATCTTTCAGATACTTGAAAACAGTCCTCGTGGTGCCCTCAAGTCTTCTCTTCTCCAAACTGCATACATACCCCTAGTTCCTTTGACAGAGCCTCCCAAGGCATGAGCTCAGACCCTTCGCTGTCCAGCTCATCCTCCAGGATGCTGTCCTGAGATGGTAATGGCGGAAGGGTCAGCCTTGGGCCAGGCGAAAGAGCAGAGGTTGTGGCTGGATGGGGCCAGCCAGCTTGAAGAAGCTGGGAGGACCGTGTGTGTGGTAGAGCCGATTCCTTGCTATGGGATAGAGTCTATTCCTCACCAGGGACAGACTCAACATCATTATGCAACTAAAGCCGATCATTCTTATCCTTCTATAAGAGCTCCTCTGTTTGGCGGTTTATGCTGACATTTTTCCTTCCCCTCCATCTCGTTCTGGTTTGTCCCTTATTTCTGCTCTTCTCTCCCCACCCAAAGGACGTTTCTATAAACCAGCCACCCTGCCCTTTATGTCTGAGTTGTAGAATCCTGACCAGGAATTCCTTCTGCAGGGTCAGTTAGGAGGTCATGCAGCCTCTCTCACTCTTGCCTGGGCTTCTTGCTTCACTTTTGGACACCTTGAATTGTTAAGAAGTTTTTCTTAAATCAGGTCATAATTGGCTTCTTTGTTCTTCTTCCCCCTGCTGCTGGTGATGCCCTCTGTGGCAAGTAGGACCGTTTTAATCCCTCTTCCACATAACAGCCCTTCAGTGTTGGAGACAGCTATCGTTTCCTCTGAAGTCTTTCATGGCCTAGATTATAGGCTCTTGAACAGGAAAACGGTACTCCCAAGAAGGGCTGATAAGGGGGCATTTGCCTGGCATGCTGCAATTCTAATTACTCTGGCTTTAAATATGAAGGAGAGAGGAATTGATCTGCTTTTTTACATCCCCCAGCCTAGAGAGTAGACACTATACTATGGGAGGAATAGCAGTAGAGACCAGTCAGAAGGTCAGAGGACCCCAAATCCACATACACACACATGCCGCCCAGAGTGTGACTGACAAGCAAGATGAATGAGAGAGCCTAGCTCAAGGAGGCCTTGTGGTATAATGGAGAGAAAGCTGGCCTCTGGGATCAGCAAGACACAGATTCAGACCCTACCTCCGGAACTCCTCCTGGCCTTGTGACTTTGGGTAGGTCACTTGTACTCCCAGATCCCCAACCCCCTTACTAAGTTGCAGAGTAGTTACCAATCTGCATTGTTGGGGAGAGTTCCTCACAAGGATATCTCTAAACTGATGAAATCACAGGTCTAGTTTTGTTTTGTTTTTTTAAGTCTCTTAAAAGTTTGGTGAATGGAGAGAGACTTGTGATTTCCTAAAAGGAAATTCTTTTGGGGATTTTATGAGGAGATAACTGACATAGAAATGATGAGACCCTTGGGAAAAAAGCCCCACTCTCTCTTGGAATTTGTGACAAAGAAGATAAGAAACTCAGTCTGATATATACCCTAGACTTCTGGGAGAGCCTAAAAGGATTCGGAGAAAGGATAGGAGCCTATCAATTAAAATTCTGCAGAAGTCAATCCAAGAGGAGTGGGAAACCATGAAGAATGAAATTTTAAGACAAAGGAATAATTCTGACCAGGAATAAAAGAAGGAATTTAAATTCTAACATTAAAGAGTCTGATATCTGTGCACAACTTCAGTTGAGACAAGAGGTAGAGTGTCCCGGTGGGAAGCAAAGGACAAGTACAAAAGTGCAGCTCAGTCCCCTGGTGTGAGGGGCCAGAGCACAGAATCCCAGAAGGAGCCAAGACCAGCAAGGAAAGTTGAGGATAAAAGGGGTAAAAACAAAGCAGATGGGACAGTAAGAACATTGATGACAATTGATAGAGTCGCTCCATTTACGTTGCTTCTGTGTGCCCAGGAGAATGATTTCTAGAAACAAAAATGACCAATGGGGAGTTGATACTCAAGATAAGATGGAGGTAATAAGAGAACAGTTGATGAGTTCGAGTCACCCTGTGGCCCAGTTTCATGTGTCATTGGGTGCTGAAGGAAGTGGTGCATGTGATGACTGAGACCCTGCCAGTGGTCTTTAAAAGATTGTGGAGAAGAGGGATCCATATCACAGGACTGGAGAATTTAAGACCAGAAAAAGAGAGTTTACACACTCTAGGCTGGGGAGCTTGATTCTAGTTCCTAAAAAAAAATTCTAGAGCAGATTCTTAAGAGGATGGTTAATAAGCATCTCTCTAGAAAAGGAGGCAGAGATCTCAGAGCCAGCTTGGCTTCATCAAGAATATGTCCTATCAAACTCATCTTATTTCTCTTTTTGACAGGGATGCCAAACTAATAGATCAGTGGAAAGTCATTAAAGTATTTGGCAAAATATTTGGCTTCTAATATTATAATAAAAAGAATAAAAATATAATATTTTAACAATATCATATATTTTATATATTATAATATATAATATAATTATATTATTATAATTATAATATATTTTAATAATATATAATTAAAATAATTTGACTGCTAAGTAGCATCTTATGCTACTTTTGGGGAGAAGCTGGATAAAGGTGGGTTGGTGATGATGTAGTTTCAGAACTGGCTGAGTGATGGGGCCTGAAGACTGCTCATAGAGATTCAGCATCAGCTGGGGAAGAAGTCTTGAGGTGTGCCCCCATAGACTTATGCTGTTTACATCATCATCAGGACAGGCATAGGTGGCATGCCAGGGAGGCAAGCCTGGGGATGATAACTGACATCGGCCGAAATTGGGTGCAGTCAGGTTTTGACAGGCTAGAACATTGGACTTAATGGAATATGGTGATATTGAGCCTAAGCCTGTGATCTCAGTATTATGGGAAGCTCCTGGAGAGGAATTCCACCTACCAGTGCAGGCTGGCATCTTCTCTGCAGCTTACAGTCTGAAAGAAATCTCTAGAGCACAGAGCGGTTCAGAGATTTGTCCAGGGTCACACAGCCAAGTTGTATGAGAGGTGGTACCTGACTGAGGCCAACAACATATTGCCTCTTACAAGGTGAAATTTAATACAGATAAAATATAAATAAATGTAAGACTTTAGTCTATCACTTAGGTTCAGAAAACAATTTTTCCAAGTATAAAATGGGAGACATTTGGCTAGGTAATAGTTATGAAAAAGATCTAGGGGTTATAGTGGATTGCAAGCTTAATATGAGTACGGTATGGCAGCCAAGAAAGCTCACACAATCAAAGATTGTTCTGCTGGTCTGTGCCCCACTGAGACCACAGCTAGAGTTTTATTCAGTTCTGAATGCCACACTTGAGAAAGAACGTTGACAAACTGGAGGGTATCCAGACCAAGGCAAGAGAATGGAGGCCTCGGGTTCCCACCATATGAAGAACACTGGAAGGAACTGGGGCTGTTCCAGTGCAATGAAGATCAGCTGTCTTAAAAAGGCAGAAAGGCTATCATGTAGAAGAGGGAATGGACTGCTTCTGTCTCCTAGGGTCACTCACAACTTGGAGATTCACTCATTCTCCAGGCTCAATATCCCTTTGCTTATATTCTTCTCTCTACCTGAAATGTCCCTCCTTTCCTTGAACTCTTACACATCTTTTAAAAAATATATTTTTACATGTAAAAACAATTTTTAACTTTAAAAAAAATTGGGGGGTCCAGATTCTCTCCTTCCTGCCCCATTGAGAAGGCAAACAATTTAATATAGAGTATACATGTGCAGTCATGTAAAACACATTTTCATATTTTTCAAGTTGTGAAAGATTCCCCCTGTCCCCCCAAAAAAGTTTTTAAAAGTATGCTTTGATTTTCATTCAAACTCCATCAGTTCTTTCTCTGGAGATGGATAGCATTTCCCATCATGGGTCCTTTGAAATTATCTTTGATCGTTGTATTATCAAGAATAGCGTAGCCATTCACTGTTGATCATTGTACAGTATTGCTGTTACTGCGTACAATGTTCTTTCTGCCCATTTCACTTTGTGTCAATTCATGTAAGTCTTTCCAGGTTTTTCTGAGAGCATTCTGCTCATCATTTCTTTTTTTCTTTCTCTCTTTATTTTTTAGTTTATATCATTCATTTCCACAAGATTTTGAGTTACAAATTTTCTCCCCAGTTTTCCCTACCTTCCACCCCAAAATAGCGATTCCACTGAATATTCCCTCCCCCAATCTGTTCTCTCTCATATCTTCCCTCATTCCCCCTTCAACTTTCCAGTAGGGCATGGTGGATCTCTATGCTCCAGTGCCTGTATATCTCATTTCCCAGTTACATGTAAAATATTAATAATAATATGTATATATTTTTTTTAACATTTGATTTTAAAACTTTGAATTCCAGATTCTTTCCCTTTCTCCCTTGTCACTCACCTTCACTGGTAAGATAAGCAATTCAATATAGGTTGTACATGAGTAGCTATGCAAAACATTTCCATAGTGGATATATTGTAGAAGACTGACTATATTTCCCGCTATCCTATTCCACCCCCCACTTGTTCTATTCTCTACTTTGATCCTTTCCCTTTTCAAAAGTGGGTGCTTCCAACTTCCCTCCCCCCCAGCCTGCCCTCCCTTCCATTATCCCCCCGCTCTTCCCCTTCCCCTCTACTCTCCTGTAGGGTGAGACATCCTATTTAGTGTGTATGTCATTCCCTCCCTAAGCCAAATTCAATGAGAATAAGGTTGACTCATTCCCTTTTGCCTTCCTGTTCTTCCCATCCATTGTAATAATTTTTCCTTGCCTCTTCTATATGAGATAATTTACCCCATTCTGTCTCTCCCCATCTCCTCTCATTATATTCCACTCTCACCTCTTAATTTCAACTTTTAAGTGTCATCCCTTCCTATTCAATTGGTCCCATGCCCTCTGTAGACATAGATACACACACTCACATATGTATTCATACGCCCATATGACCTCCTGTATAGACATATATATGTATGTATATATATACACACATATACATATATATATACACACACACATATATACATTTCTATTCCCTTCACCTATTCTCATACTGAGAAAAGTTTCATAAATTACAATGATCGTTTTTCCATGTAGGAATATAAGTAGTTCAACTTTGATAAGTTCCTTATGATTTCTTTTCCCTGTTTACCTTCTCAAGCTTCTCTTGCTTCTTGTATCTGAATGTCAAATTTTCTATTCAACTCTGGTTTTTTCATCAAGAATGCTTGAAAGTCCTCTATTCCACTGAATGACCATATTTTCCCCTGGAACATGATACTCAGTTTTGCTGGGTAGGTGATTCTTGTTCTAATCCCAGCTCCCTTGACCTCCGGAATATCATATTCCAAGCCCTTCTATCCCTCAGTGTAGAAGCTGCCAGATCCTGGGTTATTCTGGTTGTGTTTCCACAATATTGAAATTGTTTCTTCCTGGCTGCTTGTAATATTCTCTCCTTGATCTGGGAATTCTGGAACCTGGCTATAATATTCCTAGGAGTTTTCTTTTGGGATCTTTTTCAGGAGATGATCAGTGGATTCTTTCAACCTCTATTTTGCCCTCTGGTTCTACAACATCAGGGCAGTTTTCCTTGAGAATTTCCTGAAGGATGATTTCTAGGCTCTTTTTTTGGTCATGCTTTTCAGGTAGTTCAGTAATTTTTAAATTATCTCTCCTGGATCTATTTTCCAGGTCAGTGGTTTTTCTAGTGAGATATTTCACAATGCCTTCTGGACGCTTGCTGCCAGCCTTCCGGGCTATTCTTGGTGGGAGGTTAGGTTCTCTGTGTCATTTGGTGGGTTCTGTAGCTCCAAAGTTTGTCTAGAGTCATGTTTTACATGAATTGAAGGTTAGAGCCAGAGCCCCATGGAAGTCCTGTTTCTACTCTGCCACCTTGACTCCGCCCCGCTGCTTATCTTTTTTTTTTTTTTTGCGTTTTGGAGGGCAATTGAGGTTAAGTGACTTGCCCAAGGTCACATGGCTAGGTGTTTAGGGTTTTTTTTGTGTGTGTGTTAAGTGTATGAGGCCGGATCCAAACCCAGGTCCTCCTGACTCCAGGGCCAGCATTCTATTCACTGTGCCACCTAGCCGCCCCTCATCATTTCTCATGGCACAATAGATTCCATCTCCATCCTGTACCACAACATGTTTGGCCATTCCCCAGTTGATGGACATCCCCTCGATTTCCAATTCTTTGCTACCAGAAAAGAGCTACTATAAATGTTTATGTATATAGGTCTTTTTCCTTTTTGTTTTTTATCTCTTTAAGTTGCAGACCTAGTAGTGGTATTGCTGAGTCAAAGGGTAATCCTGGTTTTATAGACCTTTGAGCATAGTTCCAAATTGTTCTACACGGGTTAATTCACAATTCTATCAACAGTGCATTTATGTCTCAATTTTCTTACATCCCCTCCTATCAGGTTAGACATTCTGATAGGTATGAGGTGATTCCTCTAGTTGCTTTAATTTGCATTTCTCTAATCAGTATAGTGATTCAGAGCATTTTTCACATGACCATAGATAGCTTTGATTACTTTGTCTGAAAACTGCCTGTTCACATCCTGTGAAAATTTATCAATTGAGGAATGGCTCTTATTTTTATAAATTTGACTCAGTTAGTTCACTGTATATGTGAGAAATGAGGCCTTTGTCAGAAAAACTTGCTGTAAAAATTTTTCATAGTTATGATTACTATGTATTTCCCTCCATCCTATTTTCCACATTTATCATCTCCCTCTCCTTTCACCCTATCCTTTGTCCTTGCTCAAAAGTGTTTTGCTTCTGACTACTGCCTCCCCGAATCAGCCCTCCTTCCTATCAGCACCTTCCTTCTTTCATCCCCTTCCCCTCCTACTTTCCTGTAGAGTAAGATAGATTTCCATACCCAACTGAGTATATCTGCACATCTTTTAGAGCTCAATTTAAATGCTGCCTTCTCAGATTTCCCCTTCTCCTCTTCCCCCTTTTAAGTACCTTCCTTCCCAGACCTCACATAGCCCTTCACTCTTAAGTATTTGGGTTATTTCTGTCCTACACCTTAACTTTATACATGATGTGAGCTCCAGGAGGATAGGGACTGTGTCTTATTGAAGATCTGTATCTTCTCCCCCAGAATCTAGTAGTGTTTTGCATGCAGTAAGTATTTAGTAACTTTTTTGTTGCCTTCCTTCCTCAGAATGCCCAGAGATACCGACACCGAAGCCTGTTGGAGAAGGAGCTGCTTTTCTTCGCTTATGATGTATTTGGAATTCCCTTTGTGGACCCAGTAAGCAGTAACTCAGGATAGCCTGGGAAGTCTGAGGTTGGAATGATACTGGGACTGGATGGTGTTCAGGAGAAGGATGGAAGGAAGCTGATTGTTAGGGGTGGAACCCAAGGACGAGAAGATAGGAATGGATGTGTGAATGGGTCATTCTTGATATCTGGATGGGGCTTAGGAAAGCAACATTAGCCTTTTTTTCCCCATCTGGAACATATCTTAACCCTACTTTTTAAGCTGAGATATGGGTTATGTGGTTAGCAAGCCTTTCCTAACATTTACCTACATCTTTTAGGACACGTGGACCCCAGAGGAAGTGATTCCCAAGAGATTGCAAGAAAAGCAGAAGTGAGGACCACGGGTGGAGTCTTTGGTTGGGTTTGGGCCCTTGAATGGCTCCTGATGTGCCCGGGTTCCTCTGGCCCTGCCAGATTTGGATTCCATCCAGGGATGGACAGGTTGTCGGGGATGGGCCCAGGATGTTAGGGTTGGCATTGGACATTAATTAGCCTTTGCCATGGTGTTCCTCAGAGGACTTGTCCCAACAGGACAGAACGGGAGACAGCTGTGCGAATTTCTCAAGAGATTGGAAACCTTATGAAGGAGATTGAAACTCTGGTGGAGGAGAAAACAAAGGAGGCTGTGGATGTGAGCCTGCTGGCCCGGGAAGGTGAGAGGGCCATGGCAACCAAACGGGCATGAGGCGTCAGGCTCTAGGAGCTGATGGAGACTGGCAGGCCCAGAGGGCTTTACTACCTTGTAGTAAAGTAGCCAAAGTAGTGTTGGGCCCAGCAGGAGTGAGGCAGGCCCAAAAGACCTGAGGGAGCCCAGGGGAGGACTGAAGCCTGACACCAGGCCTGGGTCATTCCCAGCTCATAGAGGTCTTGAATGGTGTGCACTGTCGTCTTCAGACCAGTGAAAACAAGGCATCTAAATGTCTAACAGCCGCTCAGTTCATCAAGGCCTTATTGGCACTGTGGAGAGCCCAGGAAGGAGGAGACATGGTCTCTGTCCTCCCCTCCATTATCATCTGCTTGGGGGAACAAGACAGACCCTCAGAATGGAGGGTGCCTGTCAGGGGCCTGGCGCCATCTGATGTAGTCACATGCCCTGGCTTCAGACTGTGAGTTTTCTGCTTACTTGCTTCAAGGCCTTGGGGTCAGGTCACTTTTTTCAAGGCAGCTCATCTCTGTTCCCCAACCACCAAGTGCCCCAGTGGAGGGTCAGTCTGTGCCCTCCTGGAGTAGCCCCCTACTAGAGTCTCACCCACTGGGACGTGGCAGACACATGGATAACCTGCCTCCTGGGGTTGTTGGGAAAGCCTCTCTGAGCACTCAGCACTCCTTAAATGATAGGAGTTACTCCTGTTTGACACTTCTGAAAATTTCTCTGCAGGCTATAATGATAGCCCAAGGTCACCAGGCAGCTGTTAGGGGCAGAACCAGGAGGAGTGCCTGGGTCTGCAAGCTTTTAGAGGTTCATTCTTCCCTCAGAACCACACTGCCGTCAGGGGTGGTGGGGAGGGAAGCATCCCCAGTGAGCGGGCCCTGCTGGGCCTCGGTGGCTGTGGGCCCTGAGAAGCAACTGGATGGAGGTGCAGCTCAGTCCCAGCTGGGTTCCATCCTCGCCTCCATCCACTCCAGGCGGCCCCCTGCTCTATGATGGAATCAGCCTCACCATGAACTCCAGGGTGCTGAATGGCTCCCAGCGGGTGGTGATGGATGGAGTCATCTCTGCTGACGAGTGTCGGGAGCTGCAGAGGCTCACCAATGTGAGTGGGAGGCTGGTCATGATGGCTTTGCCAGAGGGATCCAAGCTGTCCCCTCCCCAAGAGGCCAGTGATCCTCCCTTTAGTTTGGGGCTGTGGGGTGGAAGGTCCGGTGACCCATTCCTAATGTTGTGGGGTTCTGTCCTCTAGGCAGCAGCAACTGCAGGGGATGGGTACCGCGGCCATACCTCCCCCCACACCAAAAGCGAGAAGTTCTATGGGGTCACTGTCTTTAAAGCCCTCAAGGTGAGTGTGATGGGGAGAGGGGAAGAGAATGACAGGCTGGCGCAAAGGAAGCTTCCTCTCCCCCTCCTCTGGAGAGACGGACCACTACATTCAATGGAGGTCCCCGCCCTGGGCATTGGGCCACGTGCTATTAGAAGAGGGAGGACAAGACTGGCACACCCCCAGCATTAGCACAAGATTATTTTCTGAGGAGAAACCTAAGGGGGTCCCAGAGGAGGAACCAAAAGCCACCCAAAGATTGGGTTAAAGGAGCTAAGTCCTGAGGAGGTGCTGTGTGTGATAGGGAACGGGGAAGAGGGCTGAGGGCTACCTGGGAAGGGCAGATGAAGGACAAGATGAGTTGGGCACCAACCTGCTATGGACCATGCCTCCCGGCAGCTGGGCCAGGAGGGGAAGGTGCCCCTGCAGAGTGCCCATCTCTACTACAATGTGACTGAGAAGGTGAGGCGTGTCATGGAGTCCTACTTCCGGCTGGACACGCCCCTCTACTTCTCCTACTCCCACCTGGTGTGCCGCACAGCCATCGAAGGTAGGCCCCACTGCTGGAGCCCTTCTTCCCTGCCTCCTTTACCAGGGGGAGGCCTTGGGCCCCAGTGTGGGCAGGGGAAGGGCTTGGGCCCTGCTGTGGGGCAGGGAAAGGGCTTGGGCCCTGTTATGGGGCAAGGGGAGGGCTTGGGCCCCAGTACAGGGGTGGTGGAAGCCTTAGGTCCTGGTGTGGGGCAGGGGGAGGGCTTGGGCCCCAGTGCAGGACAGGGGGGAGTCTCTGCAGCATCACTGATGTGCTTGGGTTACAGAAGCACAAGAAGACAGGACGGACAGCAGCCATCCAGTGCATGTAGACAACTGCATCCTGAACGCTGAGGCCCTGGTGTGCATCAAAGAGCCCCCTGCCTACACCTTCCGGGACTACAGGTATCCTGCCTATCTCCAGGCCCCCTTGGGGCCACCTCTCTCCTTAGAAAGCCCACTGGCTTCAGGAGCCAGAAATGCAGGGCTGTGTGAGCCTTGAGGAGCCTGAGGAAGGGCCTATAGTCAGGGCTGGCTTGTATCTTTTCCAGTGCTATTCTTTACCTAAATGGGGACTTTGATGGTGGAAACTTTTATTTCACTGAACTAGATGCCAAGACTGTGACGGTGAGTGACCCTCTGCCCTGAGCCCAGGCAGGTATAGGGAGCAGGGCTGAACTGAGGTCCCTGAGGTGCGAGGGGATAGGATGGCATAAGGAATGTCTCCCTGGAGGCTGCCTCTCCTTCCATTCTCCTCCCTCCAGGAGCACATCAGGCCTGGGAGCCCTGGGTTAACTGGAATACCTCTAGCGACTGCCCACTGTAGCACTGTTGGGTCCCTGGGTCCTCTAAGCTGGCAATCCTGCCATCTGCCCTGGCTCTCGGATCCCGGACACCCAGTCTGAGTAGGACCACTTTCCTTGTTTCCCTAGGCAGAGGTGCAGCCCCAGTGTGGCAGGGCAGTGGGCTTCACCTCTGGGGCAGAGAACCCCCATGGCGTAAGGGCCGTCACCAGAGGGCAGCGCTGTGCCATCGCTCTGTGGTTCACCCTGGACCCCAGGCACAGTGAGCGGGTGAGTGCAGAATGGATGCCTCTGGGGCTCCTTTCTCAGAAGACCCTCACCTCTCTGCTTCCACTGTCCTTCCCTTGATCCCTTGACCTGGGTGTGGTGAGAGGAACACCAGAGACAGGCTTAGGTCCTAATGCTCTGTAACCTTGAGGCCTCTTCAGGCCTCCATTTCTTTATCTGTAAGGGGACAAGATTGACTGGTGAGTCAGGCCCCTTCACACCCCTGGGATCCTGTTTATTTCACCAGACCAGATACAATGAAAGTGATTTTAAGTGACTCCTTGTCTTCAGCCCCAGAATGCCAAGGGCAGACAGAACTGTGGGTTGGGGTCCCTTGACTGTCCCTGCTTCCAAAGCAGGAGAAGACTCTGGAGAGAATGACTCCCCAGGTCATTGAGAGAGACCAAGAGCCCCTGACCACTAGGAAAGGTTGTGGGGGGCTTCCTCCCTACCAGAGGAAAGAAAACATCGTGCCCCTGTGTGCCCGCAGGATCGGGTGCAGGCAGATGACCTGGTGAAGATGCTCTTCAGCCCTGAAGAATCGGACCTGTCCCAGGAGCAGCCCCATCCTGAGTCTCAGCAAGATTCACCCATGTCTCCCAACGAGCCTCCCCCAGTGACCGAGTCAGGAAACAAGGATGAGTTATGACAGTGTCCAGGAGGAAGGACACTGGCTTCACATGGATTGATGGGAGAGTGGGGGGGCCTACAACGAGGTCCTTCTGGCCTTCTCAAGTGCCTTGGAGCTGGAGGATTGGGGGTGACATCTGTCCGCTGCCCCACACCAGTCTGCAGAACCAAGGTGACTGGACACATCCCCCAAACTTGGTGCTACTGCTTGAGTGGCTGGCAGGAAGGGCCAGCTTGCTGCTGCTCTGGCCTGGAGGCTCAGGGCTCCCCATGCTGGGGGAATCCCCATTCTGCCAGGAGTCATGGTGCAGGCCGGCTTACAAGGCCATCAACACTACAGTATTTGGGTACCTTATATAGACAACCAAAGAATAAAGATTTCCTTTTCTATGTCATGGCTTGTTCTTTGGAGGGTGGAAATCTGCTCTGCCTCCCCGCCCCCACCCCATGAGAGGCCCCATTTGGTAAGGATTATCCTAATCCTGTCCCGGCATGGGGGAAGCAGCCATCAGTGTCCCTGGCGCTGGCTCTCTGATGCCAGCCACGTGCTTTCATCCCTGCTGTCAGAGAGCATTGCCAAAGTCCCCTGGAGGCTCCTGGCAATTCCACTCCTCTGGGGGTCAGCAGCTTCCAAAAAGAATGGACCTGGAGATCTTAAGCCTGCTTCTGCCATCTGGCTTGCCCATCTGGGCCATTTGTCTGTTCCTTGACTAGCAGAGCAGCTGGCAACCCTCATCCTCACTAAGCTGGTATATGGCCCACAACCCCCAAGAAAAGGCGTGTGGGCACCTTCACCCTCCAGGAGACTTTGCAGCTGGCTGTGGACCATGCCTGGCTCTGGCCTCAAGGCAGCAGCAGTTGTCCGTGGTGCTATGTTAGTGGCTGCCCAGAGATGTGCCTGGCCCTGGGCGCATCCCAGGACCTCCCTGCGTAAAGGCAGACTGCATTTCAGTAGGCATGTGAGGATTGTAGAGTCAGCCAGACTGAGACATGCAAGAAAAGAGAAGCTTTTGCATCAGGTATGGGCCATTCTTGGGTAAGTCCTTAGCTGTGGTGGGGAGAGAAGCCCCCAGTGCTGGAGGCCAGGACCGGACAGGGCCAGAAGAAGTGGTCAGTCTTCCTCAGAGCAGTCTGAGCAAGGAGAACTTTGGGAGCTGTTTGAATGAAGGGAGGAGGGTCTGTGTTTTAGGGGGAGGTTGCTGTTCAGGCAAGGGAGTGACATGAGCTCAATCAACATTTATTTGTTTATCATACTTTGGAGAAGGATTGCTCTCACTCACATGATGCCTTAAGGCCTACAGAATCTTTCCCTCACTGCCCTGTGATGTAGGTAAGGCAAGTGGTATCATACCCATTTTACAGGTGAGGAAACTGAGGCTTATCAAGATGAAGAAGGTTGCAGAGCTGGTGTCCTAAGGACTCAAGCCCAGCTTGAACTCCCAAGTCCAGCACTCAGTGTGTCATTTGACCTCTGGGCCTCAGTTCCCTCATTAAAATGGGTCAGACTCGACCTCTGAGGCTAGAGGTGCCCAGAGCTCAGACTTGAGCAGAATACAGGACCCCACAGCACTCACTGAAGCTTTTTGGGTGGTGACAGTAGATGGTGCGCATCAGAAGGGGCATTAGGGAAAGAGGCTGTCACCAAAGGATAAATGTAAAAGGAATTTAGGAGTGGTGAGAAAGAAGGGCAAGAAGCAAAAACTTCTACTGGTTAACCTCCGCCTTTCCATTCGGTCCTTTGGCTCTGTTCTCACCTCTTTGGGGATGGAGCACATGGCCTGGATTCAGGAAGACTTGAGTTCAAATTTGGCCTCAGACACTGACTAGCTGGGTGACCCTGGGCAAGTCCCTTCACCGCTTCCTGACTCAGTTTCCTCATTTGTGAAATGAGAATGATAACAGCACCTACTTCCTTAGGTTGTTGTGAGGCCCAAACGAGATCATGTTTGTAGAGTGATTGGCAGTGCCTGGCACATGGTAGAAGCTATATGAACGTTAGCTGTCATTTTGTTATTATATATTACATAGGGAATATCCAAGAGTCCATGGTTTTTTGGTTTGTTTTGTTTTCAACAAATCTCTCCAGCAGTTGTTTGAGTTTGCAGAACTTTCTGCTTCTCAAAATGCTTTCAAATCCATTACCTTTGGATCCTTAGAACATGCCTGCAGGTATAATCTCCAGCAGAGAAACTGAGACCCAGAGACAGAAGGGTCTTTCACATACATAGGAAGTGGCAGATCCAGGATCAGAACCCAGGTCTCCTAACTTCCAGTCCCGGGTTCTTCCATCGTCCCTGGTCTAGATTCAACCTCGAGGGTGTCCAGAGAAAAGACAGTTCTAGGCAGGGCCAAGATAGCAGTAAAGAAATTCCTCCAAACATAATGAGAAAATGCACCAGACTAAATCCTATCTTCAGGACCTCACTCTTTTTTCATGATTTTCTTGTGTCACTATCACTTCTCTTCCCAATTCTTTTCTCTGCCTCTCTTACTTGATTTTAAGAATCCTTTTTGAGCCCTTCCATGGCCTGGGACCAATTCATATTGTTCTTTGAGGCTTTGGATGTAGGAGTTTTGACTTTATTGTCTTCTTCTGAGTATGTGTTTTGATCTTCCCTGTCACCATAGTAACTCTACAGTCAGGATTTTTTCTGCTGTTTGCTCATTTTCCAGCCTATTTCTTGACTTTTATCTCTATGCTAAAGTGGGGATCTGCTTCCCCAGTGGACAGAGAGCCCTCTCAAGCTTCAGAGTTTTTTGTGCAGTTGTTTTCAGAGGTAATTTTGGGGGCCTATAAGTTTGTGGTTCTTCCAAAGTGGTACGATCCAGGGAGAGGCATGTTTACTACTTTCCAGTACTGTGCACTGGTCTGTGAATGAGAACATGCTCTCTTTTCCACCCTGGAACCGTGAGTAGGGTCCCCAATCCCCTGCGGCCACAAGCTCTGGTGTGCTAGTGCCCTTCCTGACCCAGGACTGTGATGCAGGTGCAAATATGGGCAGTGCCACACAATCCTTCCCACAGTGCCAACAAAGGGACCCTCTAATCTCCTTTTAACCAATTATCTATCTCTCTTAGCATCTGTGGGCTGAGAGGTCTAGAAATTGCCACTGCCACCACTGGTTCAGTAGCCCCCAAGGACTATTGCTGGTTTGCTGGGGCATGGGCTGCACTCCACTCTCACCTTGGTGTAACCTATCCTGCCCAACTTCTAAGTTGTCTTGGGCTGGAAACTTGTTTCACTCTGACCTTTCATGGGCTCTGCCACTCTAGAATTTGCTTTGAGGCATAATTTAAAGGTGTTTGTAGCGTTTGGGGGAGAACTCAGGTGAGTGCCCTGCCTTTTCTCCATCGTCTTGGCTCCCAAAGCAAGAGTTTTAAAAAGACTTTAAAATGGTTTTTATAAATGGAATGAGAGTACTTGAGGGGAAAAAATTGGCAAAGAAATGAGAGCTATGGGAGAAAGAATTGGAAAAGGAATTAATATCTTGGTACAAGAAGTAGAAAACCTTGCCCATGCAGCAAACTCCTTGAAAATCAGAATGTAACAAAGAGAAGCTAATGACTCCATGAAACAATAAGAAACATTAAAACAAAGTGAAAAGTCTGAAAAAATTAAATTATATCAGCAAAAATAACTGACCCAGAAAACAGATCAAGGAAAAAAAATTAAGAATCATTGGATTATATGAACATCACAACTGAAAAAAGAGCCTAGGTATCCTAGAGCCTAGAAATCACAAAAGAAAACTGCCCAGATCACTAGAATTCACTTGTCGCCTCCTGAAAGAAAGCCCAAAATGAAAACTTTCAGAAACATGATCAAAATCCAGAGCTTTCAGGTCAAAGAAAAAATATTGCAAGCAGCCAGAAAGAAAGAATTCATGTAACAAGGAGTCACAGTCAGGATCACACACAATTTAGCAGCCATCACTATAAAGGAACAGAGAAATTGGAATTTGATATTCCATAAGGCAAAGGACGTGGGCTTTAGTCAAGAAAAACTTACCCAGCAAAACTAAGCATAATGCTATGGTGGGATTTCTAAGCATTGAGTAGATCAGAGTTGCAAAGCAGTTACAAAGTTCAAATACAAAAGTTAAGAGAAAGATAAAAAAAAAAAAACCATGAATGAACAATGATAAAGGATTAAACCAGAATAAGTAGCTTAAGTTCAAATAAGGGGAGTTGTACATGTGTCCCCTTAGAACCCTACTTATCATAGAGGGAGGCTAATTAGATGAGGCCTGAGAATGTTCTGTCTTTAAGGTTTATGTCTTGATGATCTTGATCTTGTGAAAAGAATAGAAAGAGAGATGGTGGAGGGTGGGTGAAAGGGAGTTTAGGGAGAATTATCTCACATGATTAGGATCTAAACAAACAAAAAAGAGGAGTGGGTTAATGGCTAAACTTGAACTTCACTCTCACTTGAACTGGTCAAAAGAATGAAGGATACACACACACACACACACACACACAAAGAGTTGGGTACAGAAATACATTTCTTCCAACTGTTAATGTGATCATCCTAAATCCTAAACGACAGGTCTGACCATGTCACCCACTCCCCTATTCAATTAACTCCAGTGGTTTTCTATTACCTCTAAGATCAAATATCCTATGTGTTCAGTCTTCGGACACTTCGCTCCTTTCCATATATGATCAGGTAACACCAACCTTGCGATTATCCTTCAATCATCCCATCCCCCAACTCTGCATTTTTACTGAATGTCCCCCCCCCCGCCCATGTCTGAAATGCTCTCTGTCCTTGTTTCTGCCTCCTGGCTGGCTCCCCGGCTTCCTTGAAGTCTCAATTAAAATCCCACCTTCTCCAAGAAGCCTGTCCCAATCCCCTTCATGTTAATGCTTTCCTTCTGACATTACCTCCAAATATCCTCTTCACCTCATGTGTGTACACACGTGTGCACGAAACACATATGTATGTATGTTGTCACCTGTTTAGAATGTGAGCTTTTTAAAGGCAAGGACTAGTTTTGTCTTTCTTTACATCCCCATCATTTAGCAAATGCCCAGCATAGAGTAGGTGCTCAATAAATGCTCGTTGGCATCACTTGGCTCCATCTGTTTCTCTTCCCCTCCTTCTCCACTCCCAACTCTGCCTTCTGGGACCAGGCAGAGCCAATGTTGATTTGTTGCTCCATGAGAACACTACAAGTGTTTGAAGACAGAAAGTACCCCGATTCTTTTCTTCTGAGGGTGATAAATGGTCCTAGTTCCTTCACTTGACTCTTTCAAGGTATGGTTTTAAGTCCTTTTACCCCTACTTGCCTGCTTCAGCTTGTTTGAGCCCTTCCTCAAATATGGCGCCCAAAATGAACTGAGTACTCTAGGTGTGGTGTGATCACAGCAAAGGGCAGCAGGACTATCATCACTCCCTTTTTAAAAGCAATTCTATCGCTTCTATTAATGCAGCCTAAAATTGCACTTTCTTCAGTTGCTCTATTCCACTGGTGATTCCTTGAGCTTGCAGTCCACTAAAACCCCCAGATCTTTTTCACAGAAATCGTTGTTTAGCCATATGTCCTTTATCCGGTGCTTGTACAGTTAATTTTTTGGACCCAAGTATAAGATTAATATGAGTCTCTTTTAAATTGCTTATCTAATTAGATTCATTCTAATTAGCCTTCATCAATTGTAGGTTCTTCATTCTGTTATGCATTTCATTGGCCATCCCTCCCAAATTCACATTATCCGCAATTTGGATAACCATGCTTTCTGTGTCTTCATCTAAGTCATTGATGACTTACTTAGGGGCTGGATCTAGGATTTTATTGGTGTAGGGAATCCCCTGATGAGGAAACCCCTTTAACCAGTGCAGATCAAACACCTTCTCTAAAACTTATGGTCTTAGAGAGTTCTCCAGCACAAGCAGCATGTGACAGAGGTGAGACCTGAACCCAGGTCTTCCTGGCTTTGGGGCCAGCTCTCCTTCTATGACACCATGCTGCTTCTCAAGCCAATATAGATGTCAACTAGAACATTTCCCTAGAGACCTCACTCACATTGATTCAGAGTCTGGTCCTCATCCAGTTCCTGCTCTGCCCTACCATGCCCACATCTCTCCTTCTCAATAAGGATATTGTAAGAAATTTTGTGAAATGCTTTGCCAAAATCCTGGCAAAGTGGATACAGCAGAAAGAGTGCTAACTTTGCAGTCAGGAGGCTCTGAGTTCAAGTCTTGCATCAGATGCTTAATAGCTGTGTGACCCTGGCCCAGTCACTTAACCGCTGTCTCCCTTACTTTTCTCATCTGTCATCTAGATAATATCAAATGAGATAAAATTCGTAAAGTACTTTGCAAGCACTATATAAATGCTATTCATGACGATATCTAATCTGTCAGTTTAGTAATATCAGAAAGGAGATTGGGTAAGCATGGCATGATTGACAAGCCCGTTCCAGTTCTTAGTGATCACTGCTTCCCTTTGTAAGTTCAGAATGACTTCGGTCAGAAGTGATGATACTAATAACTAGCATTTCTGTAACTTCAAGGCTCGAAAAGCAGCTCTACAAATATTACTTATTTGATCCTCCCAACAACACTGGGAATTAGGTTATTATCCCTATTTTGTAGATGAGGAAACTGAAGCAAACAGAGGTTAAATGATTTCCCCAAGGTCACACAGCTAGTATCTGAGGCTAAATTTGAACTCAGGTCTTTCTGACTCCAGCATTCTATCCACTGTGCCACCTACCTGTCCCCATATACATTAATAGATGTGTATATGTATATATGTGTGTGTGTATATACATATATATGTATATATATATACTAGTGCACACACATATACAGAAGCAAGTTGCATGGAGGACAAGTATTTTAAATTTATACAGGACAAGCCACAAGGATATCTAGTTCATGAACATTAAAAGTCCCGACTCTGCCATGCACTGTCTGAGCACTGGACAGAATGGACAGCTATGCACAAAGGTGGGCTGATTTGAGGGTACAGAAGCAGCATTTGGGGATGTATAAATCCAAAGTGCAGAATGTAGGCTCCGTGAGGTCCCATCTTCATGACCTACAGGACTGAGAGACATGTAACAGAACCAGCCCTGGTACTGGGAGTTAGGAGAAGCCAGACTGTAGTTCTTCCAACACGAAGGTGGCTTTGAGGGTGAGCTTGGGTCTGTGACTTTCACCCAGCCTCCCTGTTCCTCAGTTCCTAATCCATGAAGGGGATAAGAGTGGTTGATACTCCTGTTCCCTCAGAGTGGATTCCACTCAGACTCTATAGGTTTGGCCTATAGTGTTTGGGGTGGCTGGGCCTTAGAATTCATTATTCCTTGAGCCTGCTCATTCTCTCACCTTGCCTTTTGAGAACCTCCAAGACCCATATTTGTATAGTTTTGTGTTGCCTGGGCAGGGAATCTGCCTTGGGGCCAAACTGGATTGGGATGTGGAGGCTGTGGAAGGCCTGGGGAGCTGGCAGACAAACAGCCCCTGACCTTGTGGGTGGTGGGCTGCTCTCGGTGCCTGCTGGGTCAGAGTGCTGGACCATACCACAAGGCCCACGCCTGGGTCCTGGACACACAGATGCTATTGTGCGTCAAGAGCCTGGCACCCTCCTCTTTTGCATAGTCATGTGAGGAATGTAAGGGAGCAGGCCCTGTAGACAAGCACACTATGGACCCAGAGCTCCTGGGGTGGGGGTAGGGAGGGAGTTCTGGAGCCTCCCTCAACACCTCAGGTAGAAATGTCCCAGGACCTCTATCCCCCCACCTGTCTGCCCCCAATACAAGGTGGGAAGAACCTACATCCCCTGCTCTCAGGTTGGCACTGGCAAGGTGAGGTGGGTAGCTGATAGAAACTTTGGTGAATGAAATGAAGCCAAGACGTGGCTAGTGTTAGAACCAGGCTGTTGGTAGAGGCTGCCTGGAATGGTGGTGGGGTGTGGGACCCACATTTCAACCCCCACCTGCAGGGACCTAGAGCCTCTGAGTCTGAGCGTGAGGGGATTTCTAATGAGGCCAGGGCAGTTAAACATTCCCCTGCTGTGGGAGGAAAGAAGGGGGGACAGGATTGCTGAGCTCCTAACCCAGGCTCCAGAGGCCTGAGAGGGCGTGGCTGCCCCCTCCTTTCCTCCTCCAAACCCAGGCTAGTTGTGGGGTCCTCAACTCCAAATATTCTGGATCAGGGCAAATCCCCGGCTGGGGGTGTGATGCCCAACCTGGGGGTGGGGTGGGAGGAGCGTTGAGGACAACCCCACTCTCGTCAAGATTCCCTCAGTTGTCTCTCCGGTCTGAGGAATTACTAGGCTTGTTTTTCACAGTCAGGGCTCCCCTTCCCCCAGGCCATCCCTGGATTGGTGAGCAGAAGCAGCTTGGGCCTGGGTCCCAGCAGGAGCTGCTAATCCAGCTGCTGGGGAGGGGATTAGGGGGCTGGAACAATCCACCTTCAGACTAATGCCAGGAAGGACTGGTGCTGCCTCCTCGCCCGCCCCCCAACACCAGGCCCCAAGCTGGCTGAGAGCCAAGCCTCAGGCCATCCCCCTTCCTGGCTGCTGCAGGGGGAGGGGGGGCCTCCTCTTCTCTGCACCTTGGTCTCTCCTGTTTATAGTCTCAGAGGGATTGGGCCCTTCCTACATGGACTCCCATAACCCAAGAATAGGGAGCAAAGGTTTAGAGGTCTCCAAGCAGTTTGTGCTTGAGGGAAGTTCTGCATGATACCTATCTTCAGTTCTGCCCCTAGATTCGGAGGATAGAAAACCCCAAAGGTCAGAGAATTCTAGGACCAGGAATCACTGGCAGCATAGTGTGGTGTGATGAAAAAAAAGCAACAATAAAAACCAAAAAACCACTGGATTTGGAGTCCCAAGACCTGTGTTCAAATCACTAGCTATGTGACCTTGGATAAGTCATTCCCCTTGGGAAGACTTCATCTGTATACCACTGAGTTTGTACTAGATGATTCCAAAGTCCTTCATAACTCTAACATTCTAGAAACATGGATTTAGGGCCAGAAGATTTGGGTTTCAATCTATTTTTTCCCATTTACTATCATTCAAACAAGGCACCACCTCTCTGAGCTTCAGATCTTCTTCTATAAAATCAGGGGATTGGACTCGAAGGGCTCTTCCAGCTCCAAATGCATGGTCTTATGAAACCCAATGTGGTTTCCCTCTGGGTAGGGGAGGATGGATGGTGCATTGGGCCCCTAGCTCTCCTTTAGTGCCTGGGGCTGGGAGAATAGGGTTGCCTCCTTCGGGAAGCTTCCTATGGCCACATGTTTCACCCCATCCCCCTGCTCAGAGACCTGGGGCAGTTCTCCACTTTGATTCCGGACTCAGCCATGTCCCAGGCAGGCTGCAGTGGGCGGTGCCTCAGTATTGCCAGCCCCTCACCTCCCCCTGCATTCTGGAGCCAGAGCCCAGAGCAGCTACTGCTGTTGCCACCACTGCCCTCCACCCCCTGCCCCCTTCCTTCACTGGCGTCTAAGTGTTTTTGAGTCCCTCAGCTGTCCTCCAGGAGAGAAGCCCTGTGGGGCCATGCCCCCAGGCCCCACAAGGACCCCAATCCTGCTCTGAGCTGTCACCTCGGGCTACTGGACAATCTGGGCCATGGCCAACTCTGGCTTCCAGCTCCTGGGCTACTTCCTGGCGCTGGGGGGTTGGGTGGGCATCATTGCCAGCACAGCCCTGCCCCAATGGAAACAGTCCTCATATGCAGGAGATGCTATCATCACAGCAGTGGGCCTCTACGAGGGACTCTGGATGTCCTGTGCCTCTCAGAGCACCGGCCAGGTGCAATGCAAGCTCTATGACTCCCTGCTCGCCCTGGACGGTAGGACTGTGCTCCCTCCCCTGCTCCCTCCCTGCTCCCTCCCCTGCTCCCCCTGCTCTTTCCCCTGTTCCTCCTGCTCCCTTCTTCCTCTGGCCCCAGTATCTGGCACCCCAAGCAGTTGTTTTGTGTCACTGGCCCTTTGAGGCTCAAGGGAGGCAAAAAATGGACTTGGGGTACCTGATGGGGTTCACTGGGATAGGATAGAAGTCCTGGTGCCTCTGAGGCTATGCCCCAAGCCCCCTGATGTATCTCTGCTCCACTCAGAGCTCCACTATCAGACACTCCTGCCCCGCC
Source organism: Petaurus breviceps papuanus (assembly GCF_028583685.1). Lineage (NCBI taxonomy): Eukaryota > Metazoa > Chordata > Mammalia > Diprotodontia > Petauridae > Petaurus > Petaurus breviceps. Next base: position 12,670,064 of record NW_027187338.1, on the reverse strand, counting down.
TCCAGATCCATAATTCTTACATATGTAGGATTCATAATGCTATATATTCCTACTTGGAGAATGTCCGTGTGGGAAGGGCCCTCAGAACATAGAAAGCCAGGGTTGAAATGACCTTAGGATAAAGAATATTAGAGCTAGGAAGGCCATAATAAAAAAGGTTAGAACCACAAGTGACCCTAGCACACAGAACATAGAAAGTAAGAATGTAAAATTTCAGAGCCTTTGAAAGGGCCTTAGATCATAGAACCTCAGACCTTACAGCCCAGAATGTCAGAGCTGGGAGGGCCCTTAGAACCTAGAATATGAGACCTGGGAGGACCTTTAGAATCTAGAATGTCAGAGCTGGGAGGGACCTTGGAACAGAGAACATCAGAGTTGGGAGGGAACTTAGAAGCCAGAATGTCAGAGCTGGGAAGGAACTAGAACCCAGAATGCCAGAAGTGGGAGGGAACTTAGAAGCCAGAATGTCAGAGCTGGGAGGGAACT
>NW_027187338.1:12665471-12669568 GCF_028583685.1 Petaurus breviceps papuanus | reverse complement strand
AAGTGGGAGGGAACTAGAACCCAGAATGTCAGAAGTGGGAGGGAACTTAGAACCCAGAATGTCAGAAGTGGGAGGGAACTAGAACCCAGAATGTCAGAGCTAGAAGAGCCCTTAGAATTTAGAAGGTCAGAGGTGGAAAGGGGTTTATTCCATCCTAGCTTATTTTAACAAAAAGAAAACCAAGGTCTAGTTTGGGCAAGTAATTTCTTTATTTGAGCACAAAGAAACTTGGAGGCAAAGCAAAGAGGGGGGATCCCCAACTTGTCACTGGAGCCAAGCACCCACTCTTAGGCACACCCAGACCAACTCAGCCCCTTTAGACACACACATTCTCCATACTGTGAGTTACTTCTCTCACAATTCCTCCCCTTTTCCCAGCCTCTTGAATCCTCCCAGGGCCCTTGGAAGAGAGGAAAATGATGGTTGGTGCCAAGGAGGGTTCTTCAAGGAGTGCAGGGGTTCTGAATATTAGAGGAGCAGGCCAGGGTTTGAAGGACTGGGTAGAGGCTGGGGAAAACTGGGAGGGACTGGTTTCTCCCCTAGTACTTCTGGCAGCTACTCCCTAACCCCACACACCCTAGGGCAGGGGGCTCTAAGCCAAGGAATAGGGATCCCAGTGGCTAGAGTTTTGTCAGTCAGGATAAGGGCAGGCTCCCAGTATCTGGTCCCAAGGGCATCCTTAGCTTTTCCCAGCTTGGGCCCAGGGTAGCTTTCTTCCCCTTGGGATTTATCTCCTCTGGGGAGTTGGGGTTGGGTGCTGACCCTCCCTCCTGGGAGGCACCCACCTGAGGGCTGGCTTCCCTTTCATCTTCACCCACCACACATGATGCTAGTTCGAAGGCTTGGGTGTGGCCCTTGTGCTCTGAACAAAGGCCCAGACTGACCACCAAGGGTTTGTTTTTTTAGTCCCAGTGAAGTGAACACAGCTGTATAGGATATACAAACAGCCCCATTAAAGGGCAGGGACATTTTGGTGAGAGGCAGGGCCATGGTGGTCCTCTTGTCCTCATAGTGCTGGGGCAGGAAAATCTGTCTGCTTCATATGTATAAATTAGGAAGGTTTCCTGGAAAAGTGGTGGCCACTCCAAGTGGGGGAGTGACAGGATAGGGTATGGGGGGTTAAAAGGAAAGAAGGGAAATAGGCCCATCGTTTAAAGGATCGTGGGTTTAGAGGTGCTGGGAACATCAGAGGCCTTAATCCAACCCCCTAGAGATGAGGAAACTGAGCCCCAGAAGACTGACTATTTGCCCATGGTCACACAGGGAGTCAATGGCAGAAGCAGGATTCAAACCCAGGTCCTTGGACTGCAAACTCATTGCCCTTCCCAGGCCTCTGACAGGTGACATTATCAAGATCAAAAGGAGACAGAGGGAAGAAAGGCCCATTAGTGTGTGTGTGTGTGTGTGTGTGTGTGTGTAGCTGAAATCCAGAGAGACTGCGGCTCAGTTTCTACCCCTATCACCACTAGTTCTGAAACTCGGGGCTAGCCACTTAACTGTCCACTATTTGTGTGTCCAATACAAATGTGTTCATGTCATTGGGACCTTTAAGAAACCTTTGGTGGTCATTCTGGGCCTCCGGTTTTACACCTCTAAATTGGGGATAAGAATGCCCTGACAGGGTTGCTGGGATGATCCATTGAGATAATAAAGGTAAAGAGCTTTGTAGACCTTAGCGTATTCTAGCAATCTCAGCTGTCCTTGTTGAGGGCAGAGCTATTGGCCAAAGAGGGTGATTCCAAGAGTCCGGTGTGTGAGACTGAACAGATGGAGTTAAAAAAAAAAAAGGAAAGGAAAGAAAGAAAAAGTCCTAAAATAGCCCATGTGACACCATAGCTATGTTACCACATCCATGAGCATGTCATCACCATGACTCCTCATCCCCCGTGTTCTTTACTGGGCTGTATCCTAACCCAGAGTGCTCAGAGCAGAAGCAGAGAGGTAGAGAGTGGCTTACCTCCAGAGGCCCTGTTTCTCTAGGACTTGGGAGGAAATTGGGAAGGTAACTGTATTTAAGAGTCTGGAGAACTGGGTTCAAATCTCCACTCTCCCAATTATTCACTGTGTGTCCTTGGGTAAGTCACGTCCCTCCTGGGGGGCCTCAGTTTCCTCATCTGTAAAATGAGGAGTGGGATTAGATGACCTCTAAACTGCCTTCCAGTTCTGACATGATTTTTTTTTAAATTTCTGATACTGGACCAGTGTTAGGATGGAGGGAATGAAACAGAGAGCAGAGGATGGGAGTAGAAGACCCTGGAGGGGAAGACAGAGGACATGGATAGGGCTAGGGGATGGGGAGGATTAGGGAAGCAGATGTGGACAAACAGGGTTGGGGCTGGAAGGGGGGGCATGGGAAGTGGGTCCCTCCAGTATCATTGATTTCTCTTCCTTGTAGTTCACATCCAGACTTCCCGAGCTCTCATGGTGGTCTCTGTGCTCCTGGGCTTCATTGGGGTGGTCGTCAGTGTGGTGGGCATGAAATGCACCCGGGTAGGAGACAGTAACCCTGTGACAAAGAGCCGGGTGGCTATCTCAGGCGGTGCCCTCTTTCTCCTGTCAGGTAAGTCCTGCTTTCCCAAGGTCTGGCCCCATGCCCAACACTGGCCAATGGCTCCCTCCGATCTTTACACCTTCTCTCTGCCCCCACTAGAGAGGGGAGAGGCACACAGTCTCTGGACTATATTTGGCACACTATGTCATACCTGGAGGCTGACAGGGAGGAGGGGGATGGGGGAGGGAAAAGCAACTTGACCTGTGAGCCAGGAGACCAGAACAGGACTGAGCTGGGCCTTTCTGTCCCCAGGGCTTTGCACGATGACTGCAGTCTCCTGGTATGCCACTCTGGTAACCCAGGAGTTCTTCAATCCCAACACACCTGTCAATGCCAGGTGAGGAAGCCTGGACGGGGGAGGGAATTGGGTAGACTGGGTGTGATGGAGGGTGGAGGCAGAGAACATGCTTACTCAGGATTCTGTTAACCTTATGGGTCTGTACCCACCTAGAACCCACAGTCCTTTGCTTCTCAGTCCCAATGTTAACTCTTTTCTATTCCTAGGACTGGTCAAGGCTGGGGGTCGCCACCTTTCCCCATTCTAGGTGGTTCTTCTATTCAATCCATCAAGTAGTCTGTGTTTGCCAGATGAAAACAAGAAAATATAGTAGGAATTCAGTTTCCCTGGGGAGACCAGACTAACACACACAAAGATTCTGTCCTCTCCCTTTTGTAGCAGCAAGCACCCCAGTGTCCCCAAGGTGCCTGCTCACACAGGTTCTTGGATCTGCTTTGTTAAAGGAAAGCAACTCAAAATGGGTTAACAAGCTTACTTTAATCAGTCAGACATATATCGTTTACCTTGTTCAGGAGAAAAGGTCAGCACCCTGAACCTCAAAATATACAGGCATAATTATCAAGACAGAAACATCAAGTAGACAGATTTCCATACTGTCCAACCATTACCATCCATACCCAGTCAACATCTGGGTTTCCACATTCTGGGTTTTTCAAAGCCGGGGGACTCTCAACAACGGCTTCCCAGAATTCAGATCAAATCACAGAACACTTCTCAAAGTGAGTCCCAAAACAAAGCTACACATCAGGGCTTATATAGCCTTCTCCTGGCTCAGAGAATGTAACAACCTTATTGACCCACTGGCCAATCAAAAAGTATCTACTGAAAAACAAGCCTCCCACCCCAGGCTTCAGGTGCACATTAGACTAGGGGCAGGGAAGATCTTTAAATTTGCATTTCCATTACATCTCCCCACCCCCCAGAATTTCCCAGGCCACTGTCCCATTTCCCCCATCTTTTTCTTTCCTTCCCTCCCCAAATCCCAGGCTAGGCTTCTGGCCCCCACGCCTGGATTTCTGCTACTCTTATCCCTCCCTCTTTCTGGCCCTACCTTCCTCTTTCCCAGAGAGGGACGCCTGGTTGCCACCTCTCCCCCCACTTCAACACACAACTTTTCCTGAGGTTTTAAGAGGTTTTACTGCTAATAGCTACAGGGAGACAGGCAGGGCTGGAAAGGAACAAACAGTGGGAAAAAGTCACCAAGATGGAGTTCTCAATACTAATCCTGACCTCCCCTCAATAGTAATC
>NW_027187338.1:12637971-12662971 GCF_028583685.1 Petaurus breviceps papuanus | reverse complement strand
TTTTTCTCAGAAGCTTTTGGTGAAGGAGTTCTGACTTCATTGTCTTCCTCCTGTTCCATGTGTTGATCCTTTTTGTCCCCAAAATAGGAGTCTAATATCAGATTGCTCTGTTTGCTTTGCTTCCTTTGCTTGTTCATGCTGCCACTCAGTTACTTGGCTTTTGAGCCTTTTGCTACAGTAGAACTCTGCTACCAGAAAGGGGAGCTTTATCCCAAATGCTGGGGTTTTTACAGCTGCTGGAGCTATTAGTTGGGTGCCCTCTCTGAAGCCTCAACATGCTCTGGCAAACTGGCTGAGCACCCCAGGACCTCCACCCTAGACTGCAATCCAGATCCAAGCAGGTTAGAGCAAGAGCAATTACCCTTCAGACTGGTCGCTTGGTCCCCCTACAATCTGCAGGCCAGGAGCTCTGAAGCAGCACAGCCATGGAGTTTCAGCTGCTTCTCACCCTGGCAGCAAAGGCCGGATCTCACTCCCAAACTCCCTGTTCCCTCAAAGTCTACGCTGACCTCTCACTTTGTCTTTGGCATCTGTGGGTTGATAATTCTGCAAACCACCTCCCTTGTATAGCCTGAATGACTGTTGCTGTCCTATAGATCTTGTCCCTAAATCAGCCAGCCCAGTCTTTCCTGAGTTAATTGATTGACTCAACAGACATTTATTAAGCTCCTACTCTGTGCTAGCCAGGGGTGGGGAACCTGCAGCCTCGAGGCCACATGTGGCTTTCTAGGTCCTTAGGTACAGCCTTTTGACTGAGCCCAAGTTTTATAGAACGAATCCTTTTATTAAGGAGATTTGTTCTGTGAAGTTTGGATTCAGTCAAAGGGCCACACTTGAGAACCTAGAGGGGCCACATGTGGCCTTGAGCTTCAAACTTCCCCACCCCTGGCCTTGGGAATACAGACAAAAGTGAGACAGTCCCCACTCTCAAGGAGTTTATATTTGATTAGGGGAGGGAGAGAAGCATTAAAAATTAGGGGAATCAGGAAACATCTCATATTCTTAAATACATGACATTATGGCTGAGTCTTGAAAGGAGCCAATGGTTCCAAGAGGCAGAGGTGAAGAGGGTGCAGATTCTGGTCTTAGGGAATAGATTGTTCAAAGGCCTGTGGTGGGAGATGGAATGTTGTATATGGGAAACAGTCAGCAGGCTTGTTTGGCTGGAGTGTGGGATCTGTAAGGGGAAGCAATGTATAATTTGTATGACAAGATAAACTGTAGCAAGGCTATAGAGGGGTTTGAATGCCAGACATAGGGATGGGTAGTTTATCCAGGAGGTAAGAGGGGGCCACAGGAACTTCCTGAGCAGGAGAGTGAAAAACCCATTACAGGCAGTGGACCTAGGAAATGATATATGAGAAATTATGTCTGGAGTCTTCCACCAAATTGTTCCTGAGATCACTTTCTAACTAAAGATTTCTTTTTTGCTTTTTAGAGGAGGGGGGAAGGGCAGTTGGGGTTAAGTGACTTACCGAGGGTCACACAGCTAATAAGTGTGTCAAGTGTCTGAGGTTAGATTTGAACTCAGGTCCTCCTGACTCCAGGGCTGGTGTTCTATTCACTGCACCACCTAGCTGCCCCTAAAGATTTCTTTAGACAACGGGCTGGATAGGCTAAAATTCACCGAATAAAAATGTAGATGAAAAATCAACAGATCACTACAATGGGCAGAATTAAGCAAGTGGACAGTTTAAGCTCCTAAACTGATATTTTCTTTTCTTTTTTTTTTTTGAGAGCGGAAAGTAGGGCAATTGGTGTTAAGTGACTTGCCAAGGTCACACAGTAGTTTGTGTGTGTGTGTGTGTGTGTGTGTGTGTGTGTGTTAAGTGTCTGAGGTTGGATTTGAACTCAGGTCCTCCTGACTCCAGGGCCAGTGCTCTAGGATTTTCAAGGTTGCTACTGTTCTTAGCCCTTCTATGACTTTCTTAGTTCACAACTCATTGAATTTCCTTTTTTCTTTTGAAAATCACTCGTTCATATCTCTTGACCATTGAGGGGAGGCAGATGGTTAGAGCCAGTAGAGATGCAAGAGATCCTCTAGTTTAGGAGTCCTTAAACTTTTTTGTGTCATGGACCCACTTGAAAATCTGGACCCCTGTTGAGAATAAGATTTTAAACTGCATAAAATTATACATAATTACAAAGGAAGTCAATTATATTGATATTATTATTAAATTAGTTTTTTAAAAAGATTCCCAATCCCCAATCTAGTACAACCCCCCTCATTGTACAGATGGAGAAACTGAGGCCCAGAGAGGGGAAAAGACTAAGGTCACAGAAATAATAAGGTGGCAAAGACAGGAATCTTCCCAATCTCATTTCTGAAAAAGGAATTTCTGGATTCCCAGAATATGCTTTTGAGCTTCAGAACAGCACCTCTAATGGGCTTCAGACCATCCTATAAGGATGTGGCTATCACCTCCTGCATGACTCTGAGACCCTTTGAATCTCTTCCCTCCTCCTAGCTTCCTGGATGCCTATGGTCTTTCTCAACTTGACATTGAGTATTTCCTTTTTAAAAAAAAAATCCGCTATTGGGGTGGCTAGGTGGTGCAGTGAGTAAAGAGCCGGCCCCAGAGTCAGGAGGACCTGGGCTCGGATCCAGCCTCAGACACTTAACACCCACACAAAAAAACTAGCTGTGTAACCTTGGGCCAGTTACTTAACTCCAATTGCCCTCTGAAAAAAAAAATAAAGGCCAAAAGAAATCCATACTTTTAAAAATCAATCAATCAATAGACATTTATTAAGTGCACGTTTTTTATGGCAGGCATCATGTTAAGTAATGGGGAAACACAAAGAGGCAAAAGACAGTCCCTGCCCTGAAGGAGCTTCAAATTTAATGGGAGAGACAACATGAAACAAGTGTGTACAGATCTAGCTATATACAAAATAAGTAGGAAATGAGTAACAGGGAAGGCACTAGAATTAAGAGGGTCTTGGGAAGGATTCCAGTAAAAGTTGGGATTTTAGATACTGAGAATTTCCTTAGAAAAATACAGACAACAGTCCAGGATAGAATAGAACCAAGTGTATGATGATGTGTTTGAGAGTCTAAGGTTTATCAGAAGACAGAGGAGGTCATGATCATGATTGCTGTGGGACAGATCAATTAGGAAAGGCTTCATGGAAGGGGTTGGATTTGAGTTGTCTTGAAGTCACTAAGCAAATTCTCAGTTCATTTGAAAAAGATCTGGGAGATATAAAGGGACTAGAAACTCCGTGTGAGTTGACGATGTGGTCCTGCTGCCATGACATCTGACGAAGCCTACATTACAGGAGGCACAGTGCCTGGGATTTGGGAAGTGACCATTGAGGGGTAATCTATCTTGAGTCAGATCACACTAAAGTATAGTGACTAGGTCTGGCTGTTCCTCTGGCCAATCTCTTAGTTATCAGACCGAGAGATGCAGAGCTTCTAGGAAGAAGGAGATGGGAGCCCTATTGTCCTTTGCCCTGGTCAGACCCCATTTGAAGTATTCAGTTCTGAGCACAGTTGAATAAGGACAATGATAATCCAGAAAGCAGCCCTGAAGAGGGCAGCCAGAATGGTAGTGTTCTAGTCTATGCCATAGAAAGGAAGACTATCTACAACAGGGGTGGGGAGCCTTCAGCCTTGAGGCCATGTGTGGCCCTCTAGGTCCTCAAGTCAGAGGGCTGCACTTGAGGACCTCAAGGCCACAGATTCCTCACCCCCTTTCTAAAGGAATAAAGAATGTGCCTGCACAAGAGAAGACCCAAGGGGGACATGAGGACCATCTGCAAATGGGCTATCAGATGGAAGACATTTTAAATTTATACTATTTGATAAAATAAGAGTGACAAATTTCATTTCAATGTAAGGAAAAAATTCCTAAAAATAAACAGTATCCAGATGTGGAATGGGCTATTTGGGCATGGAGATAACTGGCTATATGGATGAAGCAATAGTAAGTACTTATTTATTAATACATTTAACTGATTAATTACTTATGTGTCATACACTCAACTATATTTTTGTTCAACAAGTGAAAAAAAAACTCTCAAAGACCTTCTATTCTGCAGAACTGGTTAGGCAACAGGAAGACTTGAATGTAAATGTAGCCTCAGATACTGAGAGTCTGAGCATGTCACTTAACTGCTCTGGGCCTGTTTCCTTCTCTGTAAAATGCAGGCAATATAGCATCCACCTCCTAAGGTTATTGTGAGGATAAAATTGGTCCATATTTATAAATAGGGCAGCTAGGTCATGTAATACATAGATTGCCAGGCCTGGAGTCAGGAAGACTCATCTTTATGAATTCAAATCTGACCTCAGGCATTTACTAGCTGTGTGACCCTGGATAAGTCACTTAATCCTGTTTGCCTCAGTTTCCCCATCTGTAAAGTGAGCTGGAGAAGGAAATGGCAAACCACTCCAGTATCTTTGCCAAGAAAACCCTAAATGGGGTCATGAAGAGTCAGACGTGTCTGAAAATGACTGAACAACAACAACCATGTATAACGTGATTTGCAAATCTAACTATGATTGTTATTATTGGTTTATTTGGTCCTCACAACAGCCCAGTAAGGTGTGTGCTATTCCTATTCCTATTTGATGGATGAGGAAATGAGAGTGTGAGAAGTTAAATTACTTGTCCCAGTATCAAACAAAAAGCATGTGTCCGAGGAAGAGTTTGAACTCAGATCTTTTGGACTCCAGGTTCAGCACTCTACCTGTCACGCCAATCCTTGGGAGTTTTCCCATTCCTCTTGGCTTTACTTTCCTTCCAGAATTTTTAGGTCTATTAGAGCCTACCTGTCTTTTCTCTGAATCTTTTCTATCTGATTTTCTAAAAATGGAGAGTTCATTTCAGTCTGTGCATTTCAGTCTCTCCTCTCTTTCTCTTTCACAAATTTAGGATGGCCACTCATTTCCCTCAAAGATCCTGCATCCAATGTGCACGGTTACCTTGAAAACTAGTACAGGGTCTGGAAACTTTTTACTCCCATCTGGAGGAAGACTTAGATACAAGTTCTATTCTGAGGTCCCCAGAAGAAACTAAGTAGGAAATAACCAAAAAAAAAAAAAACCAAAACATATGATTTTGGAGAAACACCTGAGATTGAACCACAGCCACATAAGTGCAGAGTTTAGAGGACTGGAGCAAGGATTATATTTCTGTATATGGTATTCCTTTAGTAAAATGTAAGAAATAATATAATTAAGAACAGAGACTATCTCATTTTTGTCTTTGTGCCCCCAAACAGTGACTTGTAACACAGTAGGCACTTAATAAATGTTTATTGATTTGAATTGAAAAGATCATAGGTCTCTTCAGACCTAGGAAGTTAGTTAGTCTAGACTCTTCATTATACAGATGAGGAAGCTGAGACCCAGAGAGGGGAAGTGATTTGCCCAAGGCCACACAAGTAGTAAGTAACAAATTCAGGATTCAAACTCAAGATCTCCGATTCTAAATTCAGCTCTCCATCCACTTTGCCATACTTCTTCCCAAAGGCTGGATGACCACTTTGTTGGGTATGTTATGGAGGGGACTCTTGCTCAAGTACAGACTGGATTAAATTATCTCTTCTAAGATCTTCCAACTAAGAGTTTCTATGAAGTGAAAGGAAACTTGGTTCTCCCGTTTCCAATGGCCATCTTCAGTGTGGGGACCTTCTCGGGGATTTGAGGCAAGATCAATGGGCCTCTAAGGGATCTCTTAACATCCCAAGCATTCCAGAAAGAAAGATTCAGAGATATTTCCTACAATTCTTACTCTAGGAGACTGAAAATAGTCTCAGTTGGTTCTGGCCAGCATGGTATGGTGGAAAGAACCCTGAACCTTACTGTGACAAGGCCTGGGTTCAAGTTATGTCAGGGCCTTACCAGGTGTGATCTTGGGCAAATCACTGGGCCTCAGTTTACTTCTTTGCAAACTGAAAATGGACTAGACAATCATTAAGGTCCCTTCTACCTCTATCATTCTATGAGTCAATGAAAATGTATAGAGTTAGTTGTGAGGTTCATGTGAGGTAGAAGAAATAGAAAGATTGTGGGCTCATAGGATCAAAGATTTAGAACCAGAAGAGACTTAGATAGTTTAGCCCAACTCTCTCATTTTTCAGATCAAGAAACTAAGACCAGAGAGGGACAGTGAGTTGGGTGATAGTCAAATAGAGCCAGGATTTGAACCCAGGTCTCAATTCTAAATACAGAAGACTTTCCAGGGGTGGCTAGGTGATGCAATGAATAGAGCACCAGCCCTGGAGTCAGGAGGACCTCAGTTCAAATCTGGCCTCAGACACTTAACACTTACTAGCTGTGTGACTTTGGGTAAGTCACTTAACCCCAATTGCCCTGCCCTCCCCCCTCCAAAAAAAAAAAAAGCAAAAAAAATAATAAAAGAAGAAGAATTTCTACTTTACCACACTGCCTCTTCGATTCAGCAAATACACACTAAAACCCTGCTATATATAGCAGAAAAGATAGGTTGGTTATGGAGCAACAGTGAGGGATAACAGATAGAGAAGAGAACCTGGTATGGAGGCAGGAATGAGCATAGCAGCTGGAACTTTCAGAGGCACACACTTGAATTGGCCTTGGGGGCTCCAGGAGATCATGTTGTATCTCCCAGGGACTGTGTCCCCAAATAAGAGGTGGAGACCACAGCAAAGGAGTACTTTAGCACTTGGACCAGAATTGGTGAATGGAGAGTACAGGGGTCTTATCAAGCAGCGTATTGATAGCACCAAAAGTACAGAGAAGAGAGGTGGGTTTTACCCTAATCCTTCCTGCTCAGAATTTTGCCCCCAAATAAGACAGGAGGAATTCCTCATTTGGGGGGGTGATTGTTGCAGGGCTAACCCAGGCCAAGGATGATTGTAGGGGCCTTACACATTGTTCTCCATCAATCAACCTGGAGAGAACAGGGAGACTATTTCTGGAGCCACTCCCCTCATTCTGACTCACTCATCCCTGTCGCTGTTAGCTAGATTTTTAGGCACCTAAAAATGTGGTTGGCTGGTGGGAGAGAGACTTTCCAGCAAGCAGAACCTAGGCATCTTTTACGTTTAACAAATTCAATAACTGTTTATAAAGTGCCTGCCATATGCAGAGCACTGAGCCTGGTGGGGAGGGGGTGCAAAGATTTTAAAATGACCTAGGTCCTACCTTCAAGAAGCTTCCAGTCCATTAGAATGAATAAAACATGTATACTGCTATAAGACAGAGTGGGACAGGAACTGGGACAAAAATATCACAAAAGGAGTAAGGATGGGAGGCACCAGAGAAGGCTTCTCCCATCAGGTAGAAATGGATAAAAGAGGGTATTCTAGGCCTGGGAGATGGCCTGCACTTATGCATGGAAGTGGGTGAAAGTGGGATGAAATGGAGGAATTGGGTAATCTGGCCATGTGACATGAGACTGGGAAACTATTGGTTTAGATTGTGGAAGACCTTGAATTCTGGGCCAAGGAATTTGAAATTTCTTCTATAGGCAATAAAGAATCACTAGAAAATTTTCACTTGGGAATGGCATGGTCAGATTTATATATGCAGACATTATCACATACATGTACAGAGTACAGAGTTTTCAATTCTATTCAATTCAATAAGCATTTCAACTATTCACCTTGCTTAGGGTACATGGCAGGGCTGCCATTTTTTTCCCCATATGCACATGGAAAAATAAATATGTGACTGGTAGCCAATGAAGGGTCTAGACAGGAGTTCAGAGTTGGAGAAAATATGTTTAGCTAGGATTAGTCACGGAAATCTTCATGAAGGAGATGATATTAAACTAGACCCTGTAGGATGGGAATAATTTTGGCATGACCTAATGAACCAGCCATAATGGAGCCTTGTCTAACATGATTTTTCTTTCTCTCCTTCCCTCCCTCCCAGGTATGAGTTTGGGCCAGCACTGTTTGTGGGCTGGGCATCTGCCAGCCTCATCATGCTGGGGGGTTCCTTCCTCTGCTGCACCTGTCCCGAAGGAGAGAGACTCAGTCCCCAGCAACCCTATCGAGCTGGGCCTGCCTCTGCGGCTGCTCGGGAGTATGTCTGAGCCCCCGACCCAGCCCTGGGCCTGTTGTTCCTGTCCCCAACTCCCACATCCTCTGTGCCCCTGTCAGCCCCAAGGCAGGTGAAGAGGCAACCCCTCAGCCAGCCCCTATGCCCTGGGCTGAGGGAGAGGGTGGTCCCTATGGCCCATCAGGCATCTCCCAATAGCATTCATTCTTTGGCTCACAGATACCAACACAGAAAAAGGCAGTCTCATAAGCACACACAGACAGAGTGGTACATTGGCTTCCACTCCTAGAAATAAAGATACCCCACACCCCCAGAAATAACTGGACACAGACTCTTCCTCCGTCTGTCACACCCATTTAGAGAAATGTACACAGAACCCCTCAAGGGGCTCAGGAATCTGCCTCCTGTCACATGGATAGGGAAGGAGAATTGTGTGGGCCAAGGCCACTACTAATCTGTGAATACACTGGTGGGCTGTGGGTTGGGTGTGAGTGGATGCTGGGGACAGTGACCTCTACTTGGATCCCGGGAGCCCAGGGTTCTCTCAGCAGAACTAATGCCCATTTTTTTTCTTTTGAATTTCAGACAAATTGTAAAAGTGCCCGCACCCATGAGGGGAGACCCAGGCTTGTAACCTAGCTGCCCCCATCCCTGGCTCCCTCCCAGGCCCCAGACACTCCCCTTCCTTACTCTTCCATTCCTTCTCTTCCACCCTGGGGAAAACTGTGCTTCTGTGAGTGGTCCATATGCAAAAAGAAATCCTGATTTGTTTTTCTTGAGTTTGGTGTCTTTCATTCATTTGGTGAGTGAGTGTGATGGGGACAGAGACAAGCAACAGGCAAGGCAAAGGGGACAAGAGTGACCAGCATCCCCTCCTTCCTTCTGTCCAACTCTATCCTGAGAACTGTCACTAGCTTTGCAACCTCATGTGACCTCGGGACTCAGTTTCCTCATTAATAAAATGAGGATTCAATTAATGATCTCTAAGTTCTAAGTCCTATGAACAGGAATGGCTTGTCCCCTGCCTGCTCCCTGGGATCAGTGCACAAGAGAAGTCTCACCCCTAATAACTGCAGGGGAACAGGCAGGAGTTTGAGAAAAGATCCAGAGAAAGTCCCACAGTTCTCACTGTTAAATTCTGGCTCCTCTTCCTCTCATGGAGAATTTGACTCACATCTCCTTGATGTCCATTGTCTAGAGGCCAGTTCACCCTTTTCTGCAGAGCTGCCTGAATTGAGACTAAAAGCAGAGCCTATCTAGGTGTTTAGAATTCCTGCTCTGACTTTATTCACTGAGATGTGCCCTCTCCCCCTTCCATTTCCCTTAGAAGAAGGCCTAGGAGTCTACCCCACAGTTCTAAAGACCAAGACTTGCAAGGCTTGGGGCCGGGGGCTAGGGAAGGAGACAGCAGCAGAGCCCCTGGTCCGATGGTCTAACAAGCAGTCCCAGGAGAGAGTTCACAAAAGCCCCTCTTCCTACATCGCCCTCGAGGGGCACTTTCAGGGGCTGGAAGGGCGGGGAAACGGTGGTGTAGAGCTTTTGTCCCTCAGGAAAGGGGCCCAAAGCTGCTCTCGTGGGCTGGACAGGTTCCCAGGGTTTGGCTTGGAATGTGAAGGAAACCTGGATCCTCATGTGACTCGCCCTAGTCCTCGCCCCCGCCCCCAACCAGTAACCCCTCACTGTGCCCCCTCCCACGATCCTGTCCCCTCCCTTCGGTTCTCCACCCCCTCCTCCCCTCAGTACCCCTGGCCGCGCCCCTTAGACCTGCCCCAGAGCTCCAGTCCGAGCTTTGCGACCCGCAGGACTCCACCAGGCGAAGCTCCGGCTAGGACTGGGTGACGAGATCCTAACGGGCTGTGGCGCGGGGCGTGGAGTTGGGCGGCGGCAGCAGCAACTCCGGCTCTGGCTCTGTTTCCAGGGACGCGACCTCGAGACTGAAGACCCTCCAGGCCCTGGTCCAGGAGACCTCTTGCGCAGGTCGGCTGCTCGGGTGGTTCAGGGTGGGGAGGTGGAGTAGGGCGGGTTGAGGGATTAGAGAAAGATGGATGAGGGGTCCAGACCCAAATCACCCAAATGGGGACTCACCCAGTAGACTATATTATCAAAACCCGGACAGATGGCAGTCCGAGACGCGATCAATGACCGCGTCCATGACTAACCCGGGTAGATGTCTAATACTTTAGTGGTTAACCCTTGTAGACCGTGTCCACTGTCTAACTCTCGTAGACGACGCCAGTGCCTGACCTTCTGAGGTTGCGTCAGCGTACCCACGTAGACTGTGTCAGTTACTGACCTGGGTAGAGGTCAAGTGCCTAATGCTTGTAGATGGCATCAGTGACTAACCCTCCGAGACTGCATCAATGAATACTCCTACAGACTGTGTCTGGGAATAATCTGCCATAGACAGCATCCGTGTCTGCCTCACATAGGTAGCCAGTGACTTTCCCCGACCCTAGAGCCCGGCTCCTCTCCTGCCTCTGCGGGGAGTTATAGATATATCCTGAGACTAAAGGACAGAATTAGAGGAGACTCAAAGACCCGACTCCTGGACATCCTGAAACTTCACTGCATGAGATGAAGGGAAGGAGTCAGGGACCGTGATCTACTCCAGCATCAACTCCTACACCCTTCGGATTCGTGAAAGCCTACAGCAAAGTCAATTTCAGTGTTTCTGGTTATAAAATTCAGGTTCTGCACACAGAACTTTGTTTTGTGGTTCCCCCAGTAGACAGAGGTTTCTGTGAGTGCGAGGCCCGTCTGGGAGGGAGGATTGGCGGTGGGAGATGGGGCCACCTGGACGTCCCGTTGGATATCTGGGTTGCTGTCGCCTGCAGACCCCAATGCCAGGACCCAGTCTCTTGCCGATGGCCTGCCTGGCCCTGTTCTCCACTGCCTTGCTGCTCACGGCCACCTGGACCGACTGCTGGGTGGTTAACTCCGACGATAGTCTGGAGGTGAGAGGGTGAGAGTCAGGCCGACTCCTTTTCCAAACTTCTAACTTCTACCCTGCCCCGGTCCCAGGAAATTTGAGTCCAGCAAGGTTCCTCTGGTAGAACCTCGCCCTAGCCTATAGGACCCTCCCCTCCACTGAGGCCACGCCCCTTGCAAATTCTGGCCTGGTCCAAAAAAACCTTAGGATCTTGGCCCTAGCCCTAACCCCACCCAGTCCCGCCCCAGCCCCCTGTTGGTCCTTCTAGGACCTACTCTGCCCCCAAATCCCTTCCACATTCTAGCCCAGTACAGATCCCATTCAGGCCTGCCCCTTCCCAATGCTCCTCCCGGCCCCGATCCTAGCCCTCCCCCTAAGTCCTGAACCTTGCCCAGGTCCGGCAAGAGAAGGACTCAGTGGAAAGCAATGAGTCTCATTCATTAGCGCTATACTTAGTGGATAATATAGCACCTTTTTTATCTTCTGTTGTGCAGTGCAAGGAGAAATGAGAGGTCCCAGAAATCCGGAACTCTCCTTGGTGCTGAGGCTCAGTGTAGGAGGATATGGGGAGAAAAGAATAATTCGAGACTTGAGGCTGGACCCCGAGAAACCTGGGAGGGTGACACAAAGATGTGACACAGACCCTGTCCTCAGTGAGCTTACAGGCTGAAGTAGGGAAAAACCTGAGTGGAAACGGAGCTTCAGACTCCCTCCAGTCTGTCTTCCCCCTTCCTCCCTACCCAGGTGAGCCACAAGTGCCAGGGGCTGTGGCGGGCGTGTGTCACCAATCTACTGGATGGTATCCGGACCTGTGACCAGTACGATTCCATCCTGGCTGCCCATCCACGTGAGACCTCCACCCCTACTCCTCCTGCAGGGCCCTGCCCAAGCCCTGGGTCTTCCTTTCCTAACCCAGCACCCACAGTGACAGTTACCTTCTCCACCCCTGTCTCCTCACATATACTCTTTGGGCCACGGGGATTTCCACCCTGTTTCCCTTCCATCTGTTCTGTAATTTCCCTGCCACACTACCCATCAGCTCCCCACTCAGGGATTATACCTCTAAAATGTTCCCCAAATTCCCTTTTCTCCCAGGCTCTTCTTCCCTAGTAAATGACACCCTGCCCCTGAGGCCTTCCTTCCAGTTTTCCACCAGCTCCCTTCTCCCCTGTACTGCCTGTGCCCATTTCCCCAATCCTTTCTCCCTATGCATTGCAACTCTCCTAGTGTTCTCTGATCCCTTCTCAGTGCTCCCTAAGCATCCTTGATGATACTCTCCATGTCCCCTTTCCAAATGCTCCGTGTGCACCTCCCCTCAGCTAATCCTAACTGGGTCTCCTCACCCCAGTGAGCCTTACTCCTTGGTGGTCCCTGTGCCCCTTCTCTGGTGCTCCCCCCTCACCCTCCTCAGGGCGGCGGGTGCTGACCAGGTCCCTTTTGCTCGTGGCTGGGCTGCTGTGTAGCTGTGGGTTGGTGGCCCTGCTCCTCACGCTGACCCAGGCACAGCTCCTGGGGACTGACCCCAGGACAAGGATTCGACTGGCCTGGGCAGCAGGCTGCCTCTTAGGTGCTGGAGGTGAGGTGGGAGGGTAAAAGCAACTCAGGGTTGAGGCTGGGGACTGGGGAGGTGAGTGACTCAAGCTACAGGAAAGGAAGGAGGGCAGGATGGTTCAGCACCCAGAAACTAGGGAAGGAGTTGGTCCAGGCTGGGGCTTCTGAGGCTGCTATTGCTGAACTCCAGGGCAGGGGGATCAGCCCACTCACCTTTGCTCTAGGGTTCCCTGGAGCACTGGGCTCACTCTGGTTTGCTGTGGAGGTGGCTATGGAACGAACCCTACCTATTCAGCCTCGAGGACCCCTTACTGGCTACTATGAATGGGGCTGGTCATGCTGGCTAGGCATTGTGGGATCTGCTGGCTGCATGGCCACTGCCTTGGGCCTGGCCTGCTGTCTTCCAGGCCTCTGGGTCCCAGGTCAGTGTGTTCCCTCTCCAAGTTCTGCCCTCCTTTCAAGCAAGCAGGCATTTGAGGGGGAGGTCCTATCCTGGCTTCCATCCCCCTAGTCCCAGAGTCCCCAGTTAGAGTTAATGGTGAGACTTGATGGAACCTCATATCCCTGATTCTCCTCTGCTCTGTTCCACAGGCAGGAGAGGCCCTGGGCACCAAATCAGAAGCCGGCTGCACCCACAGGCCATATATATCCTGGATTCCAGTGTCTAAAGCCAGAGCCACCTCAATCCCATCAGCACTGCCATGGTTTAGTCTCAGATTCTTAGAGCCAGAGGAGAGATTAGAGGTTATCAGGGCCCATCTCAAGATTCAGTATGATATTTAAAAGGTTTGACAATATCCTTTGTTTTTATACTACATTCATTTCCCAATTTATCTCTTCCCTGCCCCCCCCAGCAAGACTTCCCTCATAACAAAGATTTTTTTTTTTAGAAATACACCCATTCAGCAGAACCAACTAAACCTTGTTTAGCCACATATGCAATTCAGCAAACAATTATTAAGTGCCTACTATGTGCTGTGGGATACAAAGAAAGGCAAAGGTAGTCCCTGTTCTCAATGAGCTTATAGACTAATGGGGGAGAAAACATGCAAACGAATGCACAGGAACAAGACATGGCGGAGATAAGTTGGAGAGAATCCCGAGGAGGGGGGGGCACATATTCCCCATGCATCATCCCTTGCCTCTTCATTGAAAAGAGGGAGGTACATTAGGTCATCTCATCTCCGGGGCCAAAGCTGATCATTATAATCGTGCAGTTGTGGTAAATAAAATTAATAATTGAGGTAAACTCCAAGCAAAATCAGTCTATTACCAGTGATGGGTATAACTGTTAACCAAGCAGGTCAGCAAGCTCAGTGAAGCTAGTAACTCCAGTGAAGAGTTACTACTCCTTACTGACTGACACACAACAAAGAAGGAGTCTTGGCAAGTGGGGAGAAAAAAGTGAGGTAGCTATGGGGTTTGGGTGTGAGTAGGAACATTGTGATTGACTATTCTAAGAAAGGTGGGTTGATATTCATGTGAGGCTAGTCATCACCCCTCTCTGACAATTGAGAAACGTTCATTGTTTTAGGGGACCTATTTGCATCTTGTAATCTTTGCTAGGGGATCAAATCTACCACACTTGCTGTCTCCTTGGAAGTGATTTAAAAGCTCCCTTAATTGCACAAGGATAGACAATATATCTTTTGAGGAATAGTACCAACTTGTGGGGCTTAAAGATAACAAACATATCCTGGAAGTATCCCAGGGGCTACCAGTATGAGAGATAACAACTTTTCTTGTAATTATAACTTTAAATGAACTCAGAAGGAAATAGAAATCCCTGTACTCAAAGACATAGAAAAGAAACTTTAGGAATCAAAGTAGTATTCATTTTCTTCACAATGTTCAGGACAATGTTTTGTTCTTCCCGTTTACATTGTTGTAGTCATTGTGAATACTAATGCACAAAAGTTCTTAAGTAGAACTCAATCTTCATGAGTTCATATGAATTTGCACAGTATTCTCCAAATTCATCATATTTGTCATTTCTTATGGGATTGTAATATTTTACTATATTCATGTATTATAATTTAGTCAATTCCTAATCAGTGGGCATTTTGTTTCCAGTTTTCTTCTTCAACTACAGAAAGTGTTGCCACAAACATTTTGGTACATGTAGGACTTTTTATTTTGTCTATGACCTCCTTGGGCTATATTCCTAACCATGGAATCTCTTGGTCAAAGGACCAACTTCCAATTTTAAAGAGACCAAGGAAAGGGAAGCTATTTGATAAAAGTCACACAGAGAAGAGAACACGACAGACCTTTCTTGCACCGTGAGGTCTTTGTCATAGGCATAGTGTATGGCTTGTTATATGAAATCTACCACTTTCAGTCTGTCTTGGAGTTTGTGGCTTTCCATCCCACGGAGTTACTTCTGCTGCCATTTTCTGCTCCAACCTGCTGCCATTGGCCCCAGATTCATCTTGGAAATCAGTGGGATCCTTTTTTGTCTGTCTGTCTCTGGTAGGAGCTCAGTAAATAATCACCCAGAAGCCTGAGTTATAGCACCTTTTCTCTCCTCTTGAGAGGACTCTGGGGCAGAAGAGTCACTCCCATAGGCCAAAAGTAGAGATCTGGCTTCTATCTCATGCCATCCCATTCACTGAATATTTTCTAATATGCTCAGAGTTAAGGAGGCAGACAGGTAAAGAAAACACAGTCTTTGCCCTAAGGAGGTTAATGGGGGAATAAGACAAAGATTAGACAAAGTCTCTTGCAGCCAGGTTGGAGAGGTATGAGCTATGAGGTGAGCTTGGAATGGGTTCTCCCAGACCCCAAGAGATGTCATCAGTAAGTTCATATCTCCTGTGGGAAGGCCACTCATTAGTGGTATTATTAGTATAAGATCACATATTTAGGACTGGAAGGGAAATTAGAAGTTATCTAATCCAACTCCATCATTCTAAGATAAGGAAGTTCCAGTCCTAAGAGGTTAAAGGATTTGTCCAGCATCCTACAGTAAGTTATAAGTAAATAGAAAACCACAGATTTGAATGATGATCTAACTCCAAATTTAGGGCTCTTTTCACTACACCACAGAGTGAGCTTGGGAGATGTCTTTGGAACTATGTCGTTCAACATTTTTATCATTTGCTTAGGCGATGGCATAGATGCTCAGAATTAGGGTGGGGATTAGGCATATTTATCAAATTTAAGGATGACATTGAAGTTGAGGAAGGACAGGAAGAGATGATATACTGGACAATAGAGTTGGGATTCCCCAAAGATACTGGCTGGCTAGCATGAGGAGCTGAATCAAATAAGAGACCATTGTTGCTCCCTCCATAAGGATCTTCTTCCAATGTTTCATCTCGACTTGGAGGTGACCATAACTTCTTGAAAACAATGCCAACTTAGTACAAGTTTTACCAGTGCTCCCATGTTGGAAAGATTTTAACTATAGTCTTAGTTACAGACTATTCAAAGATCAAATTAACTAGTCAAACTAACAAAAAATATATATGTGAATGCACTTATACACATGAATACTTATATAAATCTTGGTAAAGAATTCCCTTTCCCATTGCAGCTCAGCTCAACATCTTCTCATTAATTTAGAATCTTAGAAAGTTGCCTAGAGCACTGAGATCTTAAGTGACTTGCCCAGTTAACACAGCAACTATGTGTCAAAGGTAGGATTTGAATCCAAGTCTTCCTGACTCCTAGGCCAGTTCTCTATGCACTATACAATGCTGATAGTAATATCTCCCATGTGTGTAACACCTTAAAGTTAACAGGACTTGTATGTTTTTTATTTTTTTAATTCAGTCTCATTTGATCCTCATCCTTGAGCCCTTTGCTCTTACCCCCTTTTGACAGATGAGGAAATTGATTTTTCAGAGATTCTAAGTATTTTGTCCCTTGTCACAAAGCTAGTTAGATAACAAAGGAAGGAATGAAACCCAGGTCTTGGGGGTGGAGCCAAGATGGCTGAGAAAAGTCAGAGATTCCCCTGAACTCTCCCAAATTCTCCAAACTTTAAATAATGCTTCAGAGCAAATGTGGAGTGGCAGAATTCACAAAAGAATAGGGTGAAGCAATTTTTCAGCCTAAGACAACTTAAAAGGTTGGCAGGAAAGGTCTATTGCACCTGGGTGAGACACCAGCACAGGCTTTGGGGACTAGCAAATCAATTATGGCAGTGGCTTCTTCCAGAACTCTCAGTCCATGGATGGTAAGGAGTTTGGACAACTATTGAGAAAGAAATTATAGGGGTCTTTTTGTTGGCACTGGGTGCAGGACTCTCTTACATTGCTTATATTCATATATGGTTCATAGTCCTGAGTCACAGACCCTATATTATTAGTCCTAGAACACTATCATGCTAGCTCTTGTGAACCCAGGGGAGTAGGATCTCTGGTTATTGTTCCAAGGTAGAAAAGAGTGCTTATGGTCACTCACAGACAAGAGCACAGGCCAGAAGAGTTGTAAACACATATCTCAGATCATATCACCTTGGAAGAACTGAAAACTTACACATAACCCAAATTAGCTGAATAAAAAAACTAAAACTTGGGACAGTACCTACTTCATCCCAGGAGCAGAGCCTAACTGTAATATAAAGTTAAAAGTAAAGAAATAGGCAGGAAAATAAGAAAAAAGCAAAAAAAAAAATAATCCTGTTCATTGAAAGTTACTATGGTGAAAGGGAAGATCAAAACACAAACTCAGAAGAAAAGTCAAAACTGCTTTATCCAAAGCTTCAGAAAAAAGTATGAATTGGTCTCAGGCCCAAAAAGAATTCCTGGAAGAGCTAAAAAAGAATTTTTAACAATAAAATAAGAAAGAGGGAAAATGGGGAAAGAAATGAGAGTGATGCAAGAAAATCATGAAAAAGTCAATAACTTGGTAAAGGAGGCACACACACACAAATACTGTTGAAAATGACACCTTAAAAAATAGTATTAGTCAAATGGTAAAAGAAACAAAAATTCACTGAAGAGAAGAATGCCTTAAAAAGCAGAATTAGTCAAATGGGAAAAGAGATACAAAAATTCTCTGAAGAAAAAGTAGAATTGGAACTCAGTGGGTGGAGTCAAGATGGCAGAGTAGAAACAGGACTTTTGAGAGGTTCTGGCTCCCACCACCTGCAATCCATGTAAAAGGGAACTCTGAACAAACTTTGGAGCTACAGAACCCACAAAATGACACAGCAAGCTAACCTCCCGCTGAGGACAGCCCAGCAGGCCAACAGGAATCGGCCAGTGCAGTGCTCTGGGAGCTGACCCCAGCCCTGCGTGAGCCAGAGGTTTTAGCCCCAGGGTGGGCCTGACCAGCCACCAGCTGGAGGGACACCAGATCACCAGCAGCTGTGGAAGTCCAGAATTATCAACACATAGATGCAAAGGACAAAGTGAGAAGTCAGTGAAGTCTAGACTTTGGGACCCAGTAGTTGGGAGTGCTTCGGCTTTTGCCACCAGGGGGAGAAGCACCTGAGGAGTCACGGCACAGCCTCCACCATGTGGCAGTGTCAGCTCCTGGCCTGTAGAGTGTAGGGGAACCAAGCACCAGTCTGAGGGGGTAATTGCTCTTGCTTTAACCTGCATGGATCTGGATTTCAGTCTAGGGTGGAGGTCCTGGGGTGTATGACCAGCTTGCCAGAGTGTATGAAGGCTTCAGAGCACAACTAATACCTCCGGCAGCTGAGAAAACCCCAGCGTTTGGAACGAAGCTCCTCTGTCTGGTGGCAGAGTCCTACTGTGGCAAAAAGCCCAAAAGTCAAGTAATTGAGTGGAGACATGACCAGGAAAAGAAAGCAAAACAAGCAGAGCAATCCAACATTAGACTCCTATTTTGGGGACAAAAAGGTTCAAAGCATGGAATAGGAGGAAGAAAGTGAAGTTAGAACTCCTGCACCGAAAGCTACCAAGAAAAATACGAGCTGGTTATAGGCCATAGAGGACCTTAAGAAGCAGATAAGAGAAGTGGAGGAAAAATTGGGAAGAGAAATGAGAACAATGCAAGAAAATTACGAAATGAGAGTCAACAGCCTGACTGAGGAAAATAAAACTTTAAAAAATAGACTAACTCAGGCTCAAAAAGGACAAAAAAAAAGGCCTTAAAAAGCCAAATTTGCCAGATGGAAAAAGAATCTCAAAAGCTCACTGAGGAGAATCATTCCTTCAGAATTAGGTTGGAGCAAATGCTAGTGAATGACTTTATGAGAAATTAAGATGCTGTTAAACAGATCCAAACAAATGAAAGAATAGAAGGCAATGTGAAATACCTCATTGGAAAAACCACTGACCTGGAAAATAGATCCAGGAGAGATAATTTAAAAATTATTGGACTACCTGAAAGTCTTTATCAAAGACAGAACCTAGAAATCATCCTCCAAGAAATTTTCAAGGAAAATTGCCCTGATATTTTAGAACCAGAGGGCAAAATAGAGGTTGAAAGAATCCACCAATCACCTCCTAAAAAAGATACCAAAAAGAAAACTCCTAGGAATATTATAGCTAGGTTCTGGAATTCCCAGATTCCCAGAAGAGAATATTACAAGCAGCCAGGAAGAAACAATTTGAATATTGTGGTAACACAATCAGAATAATGCAGGATCTGGCAGCTTCTACACTGAGGGATCGAAGGGCTTGGAATATGATATTCCAGAGGTCAAAGGAGCTGGGATTAAAACCAAGAATCACCTACCCAGCAAAACTGAGTATCATGTTTCAGGGGAAAATATGGTCATTCAGTGGAAGAGGACTTTCAAGCATTCTTGATGAAAAAAACAGAGTTGAATAGAGAATTTGACATTCAGATACAAGAAGCAAGAGAAGCATGAGAAGGTAAACAGGGAAAAGAAATCATAAGGAACTTATCAAAGTTGAACTATTAACATTCCTACATGGAAAAACAATAATTGTAACTGATGAAACTTTTCTCAGTATGAAAATAGTTGAAGGGAATAGAAATACATATATATATATATATATATATATATATATATATATATACATATGTGCGTGTATACATATATGTGTCTCTATTGGAGGGTATACGGGGGTATGAATACATATGTGAATGTGTGTATATATGTTTACAGGTATACATAGATAGAGGGCACAGGACCAATTGAATAGGAAGGGATGATACTTAAAAGGTGAAATTAAGAGGTGAGAGAGGAATATAATGAGAGATGGGAGAGACAGAATGGGGTAAACGATCTCATACAGAAGAGGCAAGGGAAAATGGTTACAATGGAGGGGAAGAATAGGAAGGCAAAAGGGAATGGGTCAACCATATTCCCATTGAATTTGGCTTGAGTAGGGAATGAAATACTCACTAAATAGGGTATCTCACTCTATAGGAGAGTGGGGGGGGAGGGGATGAGAGGGAGCATGTTGGAAAGGAGGGCAGGCTGGGGGGGGGGAGGGGTAATGGGAATGTAAATTTTTAAGATCTTCCCTGCCCAAAGGCTAAAGTGCACCTGGAGCCTGGGGTGGGAGGCTTGTTTTTTCAGTAGATACTTCTTGATTGGCCAGTGAGTCAATAAGGTTGTTACATTCTCTGAGCCAGGAGAAGGCTATATAAGCCCTGATGTGTAACTTTGTTTTGGGGCTCACTTTGAGAAGTGTTCTGTGATTTGATCAGATGAAACTCTAGGAAGCCTTGTCCAGAGTCCCCTGGCTTTGAAACAAGATGTTGATTTGGTATGGATGTAATGGTAGGACAGTTTGGAAACTGTCTACTTCATGTGTTTTTCTGACTTGATAATTCTGTCTGTATATTCTGAAGTTCGGGGTGCTGACCTTTTTCCCCTGAACTAAGCAAACAATACATATTTGACTGATAAAAGTTATCTTGATAACCCATTCTGAGTTGCTTTCCTTTATCAAAGCAGATCCAAGAACCTGTATTGGCAGACACCCTGGGGATGCTGGGGTGCTTGCCACTACAGGAGAGAAGTTGGAAGCACCCACTTTTGAAAAGGGACGAGATCAAAGTAGAGAATAGAACAAGTGGGAAGTGGGATAGGAGGGAGGGAAATATAGTCAGTCTTTTACAATATATGTACTATGTTATTGTTTTGCATTAGCCACACATGTACATCCTATACTGAACTGCTTATCTTCCCAGTAAGGGTGGGTGACAAGGGAGGAAGGGAATGAATCTGGAATTCAAAGTTTTAAAATCAAATATTCAAATATGTATGTATATATATATATATATGTGTGTGTGTGTGTTTGTGTATATATATATGTATACTATTATCAATACTATTTTACATGTAATTGGGAAATAAGATATACAGTCACTGGGGCATAGAGATCCACTGGAAAAATCAAAAGGGGTATGGGAGAAAATATGGGAGAGAGCAGATTGGAGGAGGGGATATCCTGTGGGACTGCTATTTTGGGGAGGGGGTGGGTAGGGGAAAAATGGGGAGAAAATTTGTAACTCAAAATCCGGTGGAAATGAATGATATAAATCAGAAGTTAATAAAGCATTTGGAAAAAAAAGAGATGAGAGGAATATAATGAGAAGAAATGGGGAGAGACAGAATGGGGTAAACTATCTCATATAGAAGAGGCAAGGGAAAGTGGTTACAATGGAGGGGAAGAATAGAAAGGCAAAAGGGAATGGGTCAACCTTATTCTCATTGAATTTGTCTTGGGGAGGGAATGAAATACACACTAAATAGGGTATCTCACCCTACAGGAGAGTAGGGAGGAAGGGGAATGAGAGGGGGGATGATGGAAGGGAGGGAAGGCTGGGAGAGGAGGGAAGTTGGAAGCACCCACTTTGGAAAAGGGACAGGATCAAAGTAGAGAATAGAACAAGTGGGAGGTGGGATAGGAGGGAGGGAAATATAGTCAGTCTTTTACAATATATCTACTATGTTAATGTTTTGCATTAGCTACACATGTACAACCTATACTGAACTGCTTATCTTCCCAGTAAGGGTGGGTGACAAGGGAGGAAGGGAATGAATCTGGAATCCAAAGTTTTAAAATCAAATGTTTAAATATATATATTTAAACATTTTACATGTAATTGAGAAATAAGATATACAGATATACAGGCACTGGGGCATAGAGATCCACCATGCCCTACTGGAAAAGTCAAAGGGGATATGGGAGAAGATATGGGAGAGAGCAGATTGGAGGAGGGGATATCCTGTGGGACAGCTATTTTGGAAAAACGAGGAGAAAATTTGTAATTCAAAATCTGGTGGAAATGAATAATGTAAATCAGAAGTTAATAAAGCATTTGAAAAATGAAAAAAAAATTTAAAAATAAAATAAAAAAGAAAAAGTAGAATTGGCTAATTGGAAAA
The DNA here is from genome assembly GCF_028583685.1 of Petaurus breviceps papuanus. Classification (NCBI taxonomy): domain Eukaryota; kingdom Metazoa; phylum Chordata; class Mammalia; order Diprotodontia; family Petauridae; genus Petaurus; species Petaurus breviceps. The sequence goes on along the minus strand of NW_027187338.1, from coordinate 12,641,203 downwards.
AGAGGTGCAAAAACTTGCTGAAGAAAATAATTCCTTAAAAATTAGAATTGAGCATATAGAAGCTAACGACTTGTAGCAGCAAGCACCCCAACGTTCCCAGGGTGGCTGCTAGCAATACAGGTTCTTGGATCTGCTTTGTTAAAGGAAAGCAACTCAAAATGGGTTAACAAGCTTACTTTAATCAGTCAGACATATATTGTTTACCTTGTTCAGGGGAAAAGGTCAGCACCCCGAACTTCAAAGTATACAGGCAGAATTATCAAGACAGAAACAGATCAAGTAGACAGATTTCCAAACTGTCCAACCATTACATCCATACCCAGTCAACATCTGGGTTTCCACATCTGGGTTTTTCAAAGCCGGGGGGGGGCTCTGGACAACGGCTTCCCAGAATACAGATCAAATCACAGAACACTTCTCAAAGTGAGCCCCCAAAACAAAGCCTCACATCAGGGCTTATATAGCCTTCTTCTGGCTCAGAGAATGTAACAACCTTATTGACCCACTGGCCAATCAAAAAGTATCTACTGAAAAACAAGCCTCCCACCCCAGGCTTCAGGTGCACTTTAGCCTAGGGGCAGGGAAGATCTTTAAATTTGCATTTCCATTACACGACTTTATGAGAAATCAAGAAATAATAAAATTAAATCAAAAGAATGAAAAAATAAAATGTGAAATATCATTGGAAAAACAACTGATCTGGAAAATAGGTCAACCTTACTTTCTTCCCTCCCTCCTCCCTTTCTCCCTCCCTACTTCTTTCCCTTCCTTCCTCTCTCTTTTTCTTCCTTCCTCTCTCCTTCCCTTCCTTCCTCTCTACTTCCTTCCTTCCTTCCTTCCTTCCTTCCTTCCTTCCTTCCTTCCTTCCTTCCTTCCTTCCTTCCTTCCTTCCCTCCCTCCCTCCCTCCCTCCCTCCCTCCCTCCTTCCTTCCTTCCTTCCTTCCTTCCTTCCTTCCTTCCTTCCTTCCTTTCTTCCCACCACTCTCCTTCTCACCATCCCTGGGGACTTCCCTGTTTGAAGTATTTATTTTTGCTTAATCTGGTCAGTTCTCACCTTCTACTGCCAGCCCAGTGAGCTACCTCAATGTAAATCATCATATATTGTCATGGTAAGAGATGTGGCTGTAGGTAACACTTACTACTGATAACAATCAATGCATTTCCTGGATCCCTACTATCTGTGCCATTATTTGGCCAATGTTATCATAGATTGAAACTCCATAAATTTGGGTTAATGGAATATAGTTGGCCAATAATACTAAACCTAACTCTAACCCTAATCCTAACCCTAACCCATTTTGTCCATCATCCTAGTCATAAAACAAATGAATTTTTTTATTGTCATTTTAGCATTTTAATGTCTTTTAAAATTTATTTTTAACATTCTTCTCTTTTTAAATTTTGAGTTCCAGATTCTCTCTCTCCCTTCTTATCCCTCCTCCATCCACTGAGAAGGCAAATAATATGATATCAAATATACATGTGAAGTTAGGCAAAACATATCTCCATATTAGCCATATTGCAAAACAAAAAGCAAAAAAAATAATAAAGCAAGAAAATTAAACTTTAATTTTCACTTAGAGTTTATCAGTTCTCTCTCTGGAGGTGGATAGCATGTTTTCATTATGAGGCCTTTGGAATTGTCTTGGATCACTGTATTGATCAGAGTAATCAAGTCTTTCACAGTTGTTCCTCATTACAACATTGCTGTTACTGTACACAATGATCTCCTGGGTATTCCTACTTCACTTTCCATCAGCTCATCTATAGACCTTGCCATGTTTTGTTATGTCTTGTTTTTTTTTTTTTCTGAAAACACCTCCCTCGTCATTTCTTATAGCACAATAGCACTCCATCACAATCATATACCATATGAACAACCTGTTCAGCCATTCCTTAATCGATGCCACCATAAAAAGAGCAGCTATAAATATTTTTGTACGTATAAGTCCTTTTCCTTTTAAAAATCTTTTTGGGATACAGATATAATAGTGGTATTTCTGGGTCAAAGGGTATGTACAGTTTTATAGCCCTTTTCATATAGTTTCAAATTATTTTCTAGAGTTTCTAGGGTACTAGTTCACTACACCAACAGTTCATTAATGTATCTATTTTCCCTCATCCCCTTTAGCTTTTTAAAAATTTCTGATAGCTGTGAGGTAGTAGAGAGTTGTTTTATTTTGCCTTTCTTTAAGAAATAGTGATTTAGAGTATTTTTTTTTTTTGCCTTTTAGAGGGCAATTGGGGTTAAGTAACTTGCCCAAGGTTACATGGCTAGTTTTTTGTGTGGGTGTTAAGTGTCTGAGGCCGGAACCGAACTTGGGTCCTCCTGACTCTGGGGCCGGTGCTTTTACTCACTGTGCCACCTAGCCACCCCTAGAGTATTTTTTCATATGATAATAGATAGATTTGATCTCTTCTTCTGAAAACTTCCTGTTCATATACTTTGACTTTTTATCAATTGGGGAATAGCTTTTATTTTTCTAAATTTGACTCAGTTCCCTATGTATTTGAGAAATGAGGCCTTTATCAGAGAAACATGCTGTAAAATTTTTTATATTATTTCAATTGTCTATGTTGCCTGCTTATCTCTTCCAATTAGATCTATTTTTGCTTTTGCTTTGTCTGAGATAATGATTGCTACTCTAACCCTCTTCACTTTAGGTAAAGCATAATAGACTCTGCTCCAGCCCTTCATTCCAACTTTATGTGTATCATTCTGTCCTAAGTGTATCTCTTGTACACAACATATTATTGGATTCTGGTTTCTAAGTCATTCTGCTATCCTCTTCCATTCTATGGGTTAGCTCAGCCCATTCACATTTGCAGTTATGATCACTCACTGTTCATTTCCTTCCATCCTATTCTCCTCTGTTTATCTTTCTCTTTTTATCCTGTCCCTCCTCGAAAGCCTGTCTTACTTCCAGTCACTGCATACCCCAAACCACCTCCCCTCCTAATCTCCCTAATGGGTAAGATAGATCGCTATTTTTTGTGCCCTTTTTACCATTAGGCCAATTCTGTTTTTAAGGTAATATATTCTTCAACATTTTTTATGTGCCTCTTTTATCAAGCTGTTGTCTTTTCATAATTTTCTTGCAATTATTCTCATTCCTGTTCCCAATTTTTTTCTCTAAATCTCTTTCTTTAACTCTTCCAGAAATTGTTTCCAGGAATTTTTTCTTTGAGGCTTTGCTTGTAGTTGTATTTGTGTTGTTAGCTTCTTCTAAGT
>NW_027187338.1:12610597-12637961 GCF_028583685.1 Petaurus breviceps papuanus | reverse complement strand
GGGGCCTTACTCCTTCTAAGCTCTGAGCCTGTGGCACCCCCCCCCCCGCCCCGGTGTTAAAGATAAAGAACTCTCCTGCAGACCTCATAAGTTATTTTAGACTGGAAAAAATGTCTCTCTCTGACTTTTTGTTGGCTCTGCCACTCCAAAATTTTATTTGAGGCATGATTTTATAGTTGTTTGGAGGAGAAGGTCAAGAGAGTTCATACGGGTTCTGTACTTTGCCATCTTGGCTCTACCCTCTGTATTCTCTTATTAAATTCAATTTTATCTGTTTTCAGCTCTGAATTCTCTCCCTCCCATCTTTCTCTCATCTCCATTGAGAAAGCAAGAAAAATCCATTACACGTATAGACATGTGTAATAATGTATATCATACATGTGTACATATATATGTATACACGTATAAATATGTATAATCAAGTAAAACAAATTTCATATTTTAAAAAATCTCCTGGAATTGTGGTTAATCATTGTGTTGATAACAGTTCCTAAATCTTTCCTTAAAAAAACATGTATATATATATATATGTATATATTTCCCCCAATTACATGTAAAAAAACAAGTATTAACATTCAGATTTTTAAAGTTTTGAGTTCCAAATTTTAGCCTTCCCTCTCTTTCCTCATCCCTCCCTGAGATGGCAAGCAATCTGATATAGGTTATACATGAGCAATCATGTAAAACATATTTCCATAAAAGTCATTTGGTGGAAGAAAACTTGAGCCAAAAGAATAAAAAATTAAAAAGGATATAAAGTGAAAAATAGTATGCTTTGATCTGTATTCAGACACCATCAGTTCTTTCTCTTGAGGAGAATAGCATTTTTCATCATGTGTCCTTTGGGGTTGTCTTGGATCATTATATTGATGCTAAATTTTTCAAAGCTGTTTATCATTACAATACTGTTGTTATTGTATGAATTTTGTTTCTGGTTTTGCTCATTTCACTTTGTACCAGTTCATATGAGTCTTCCCAGGTTTTCTGAAACCATTTGTTTTATCATTTTGTAGAGCACGATAACATTCCATCAATTTCATATACCAAAATTATTCAGCCATTCCGTATTTGATGGGCACACCCTCAGTTTCCAACTCTGACACCTTAAAAAATAGAGCTTCTATAAAAATATTTGTACATATTTGTATATTTGTTCTTCTCTTTCTTTGATTTCTCCAGCGTAGAGGACTAGAAGCCATATTGTTGAGTCAAAGGTTATATACAATTTAATAGATTTTTGAGCATAAATCCAAATCGGTTTCCAGAATGGCTTGACTAATTCACAATTCCATTAGGAATGCATTAAAGTACCTGTTTTCCCACAGTCCCTCTAGCATTTGCCATTTTCCCTTTCTGTCAGTTTTGCCAATCTGATGTATAAGGTTGTATGTCAGAGTTATTTTAATTTGCATTTCTCTAATTTAGATTTAGTGATTTAGAGTATTTTTCACATGGCTATTGATAGCTCGAATATTTTCCTCTGAAAATTGTCTATTCATGTCCTTTGATGATTTATTAATTGGGGACTTGTTCTTATTCTTATAAATTTGACTCTGTTTTCTACATATCTTAGAAATTATGCCTTTATTAGGGGAACTTGCTACAAAGATTTTTTCCTAGCATTCTGCTTTTAAATTTTAGCTTCATTGGTTTTGTTTATGCAAAACCTTTTTAATTTTACATAATCAAATTGTCCATTTTACTTCCTGTGAATCTGTCTCTTGATTGGTAATGAACTCCTTTTCTATGTCTAGATGTGACAAATTATTTCTTTCAAGCTCCTCTAACTTGCTTATGATATTACAGTTTATGTCTAAATCATATATTCATTTTGAGTTTATCTTGATATATGGTGTGAGATGTTGGTCAATGGCTATAGAGAAAGAAAATCATTGACCAATTTTCCTAATGAATATTGATTCAAAAAATTTTAAATAAAATATTAGCAAAGAGATTACAGCAATTCATCACAAAGATCATATACTATGGCCAGGTGAGATTTATACCAGGAATACAGGGTTCAATATTTGGAAAGCTATCAGCATAACTGACCATAGCAATAACAAAACCAACAGAAATCATATACTTATCTCAATAGATACAGACAAAGCCTTTGACAAAATACAACACCCATTCCTATTAAAAAACAAAACAAAACACTAGAGATCATAAGAATAAATGGAGCATTCCTTAAAATGATAAGTAATGTTTATCTAAAATCATCAACACATATTATATATAATGGGAAAAAGCTAGAAGCCTTCCCAATACAGTCATGGGTGAAGCAAAGATGGCCATTATCACCTCTATTATTCACTATTATACTGGAAATGTTAGTTATAGCAATAAAGAGAAGAAAAATAAATTGAAGGAATTAGAATAAGCCTTGCCCATAGAACTGCTGGCTTATCTAGGGGGTTGCTGGCTTACAGAGGGCAGGGCTTCCCTGGTGGATTGCCCTGCTTTGGATCCTTGCTGCAGGCCCCCTGCCATGAAACTGGCTGCTACAGCTCTTAGATCTTGTCCCCTTCCCACCCCAGTTGAGACAGACTTTTCCTGCTGTGCTAGTAAATTGCTTCCCTGCTCCTAGATCAGTTCTGAAGTGTTTTTCAAGTTGTTTGGAGGGGAACTTGGGAGGGCCTCAGAGGATTCCCTCCTCACCGAACCAACTTGGCACCATAAGTCCTTGAATTATTTGTTCTTTAAATATTTGGAAGAATTTGCTTGCAAATCCATTGGGTCCTGAGGTTTTTCTTTAGGGAGGGGGATTAATTTATAGCTTATTACATTTATTTTTCTAATTTTTAAAAATTTTCTAATTTTTCTAGTTATTTAAGGACTCCTTTTTCTGTTCTGTTAATTTGAGCAATTTATGTTTTTGTAAATATTCACCCATTTAATTTAGATTGTCCATTTTATTGGTGTATAGTTGGCCAAAATAGTTCAATTGAGGGAATCTGAATAGAGCTGTCCCCAGTCCTAATATTCTAAGTTCTTTAGGGGCCCCACCAAACAGCAGACCTACTGCCCTTACCTAGCCACTCACCCTGCCCCCTATACATATCCTAACTTCTTCCTATATGCCTCACTGCTCACTAGAACAGCAGGTGTGTCCATGTGACGGGATCCCAGCCACTGTCTCTAGCTAGACACTGCCCTCAGACCATTTTTCATATTTCCCACAGAAACAGCAGGTGTGTCCATGCACTCAACCACAACCACATCCATCTAATGTCAGACAGGACCACAATACTCATCCAGAAAGCAGCACAACCAGGATGCTCCAGTAGGGCGTAGATCTCCTAAAACAATAAAAGGGACTTTCCCTAAGTAGGAACCTGAGCAGTAATAGTAAAAACTGTCCTTTAGGTAAACTTATGACATAGAAAGGCTTATTATAACATCATTATCATATATGCCTACACACCCCACCATGGGTTTTCTTGTATCCATTGTGGGTAATCACATGTGCAGTTCCACTGAGGCTGGGACCTCTCCCCTATTACCTAATCTCTTCTGTCATTTAAATATTCATAATTTCTGTTATGTAATTGCATCTTTACCCTATAAAAACACATCTTGCTTTCTCTGAAGTTTTTGGTTCCTCTTGGAATTTAGCCTGCTTCATGAGAGGCATCAATCCCAATCAATGCCTATACTTGGATTAGAGGCTGTTTGACTCAATTCTTCAAGAAGGTTCTGCTACAACACATCATGAAACTGCAACACGATTATTTCTTTTATTTCTTCTTTATTGGTTGTGAATTTACCTTCTTCATTTACATTTTTTTTTTTTTTCCTTTTTGGAGGGGAGAAGGCAGGGCAATTGGGGTTAAGTGATTTGCCCAAGGTCACATGGCTAGTGTTAAGTGTCTGAGGCCAGATTTGAACTCAGGTCCTCCTGACTCCAGGGCCAGTGCTCTATTCACTGTACTACCTAGCCACCCCTCCCCAATCATTCTTTATGGCACAATAGTATTCCATCACAACCATATACCACAAGTTATTCAGCCATTCCCCAACTGATGGGCATTCCCTCAATTTCCAATTCTTGGCTACCACAAAAAGAGCTGCTAATTTTTTTTTCTATATATAGGTTTTTTTCCCTTTATCTTTTTGGGATAGAGACCCTAGCAGTAGTGTTGTTGGGTCAAAGAGTATACAGCATTTTATAGCCCTTCGGGCATAGTTCCAAGTTATTTTTTTAAATGGTTGGATCAGTTCACTTACTCCTCCAACGCTTTAGTGTACCAATTTTTCCCTTATCCTTTCTACTATTTGTCATTTCTGATAGGTGTGAGGTGGTACCTCAGAGTTGTTTTAATGTGCATTCCTATAATCATGGTAATTGCTTTAAAAATAGTTCTATTTCCTTTTCTATGAATGTATTATTTAACATATTATTTGGTCTTGTTAGTTTGAGCACTTCCTATTTTTAAGGTAATTCATCTATTTGTTGGCATACTGCATAGCCGGTTTCAATGTTCATTTCTTCTGATGTTGTAAGTGATTTCACTTTGCTATTTTGATGATTCAATTTTCTGTCTTTTTAGGCAGATGTTTAATGGTTCTTCAATTTTATTTTCAAAGAACTAACATTATTTTTGTAGTCTTTTTGGTTTCTGGTTTACCTGTTCTCTGATTCTCAACATTTTTTCTTCTGTGCTTGTTTCGGTTTTTGTTGTTGGCTTTCTAATTTTTTTTTTTTAAATGCACATTCATTTATCTTCTCTATTTTGTTAGTGTATGTTTCTAGGGATATATAATTTTTGTTCCTGAGGATTGCTTTAGCCGTAACCCAGAAACTTTGGTGTGTCTCTGATCATACAGTTCATTACTACTCTTGCTCTCTTCATGATGAATTTTTCCTATTTGCCATGAAATATCCTCTCTGAATCCAGGCCACCTAGCCTTGTGGAGGTCAGGTATCTCCAGAAAGTCAGATTCCCTTTCTTTTGTGGTAGGATGCTGTCCATGGAGGCACAACACAATCTCAGAGGTAGTGGTCTCTTTGAACACCAAATCTCTGATATGCATTTTTTTACTGAGTCCTTTGGAATTGTTTTGGATTATTTTATTGATCAGAGTAGCTAAATTCATTTAAGTTTTCCCATGATTTTGTGAATTTTCCTATTTATCATTTCTTAAGTCACAATATTACTTAACAAAGTTTAGTTGCTTTAAAAAATAAAAAGGTATAATTGTGAAATCCCTGGACCAAGCAGTTCCACCAACAGTATGTATTAGCGTGCCTATCTTTTTATAGTCCCTCAACACTAAACTATTTCCATCTTGTGTCATTTTTGCCAAGTTGCTGGGTATGATGAGTTACTTTTATTTGCATCTATCTTACTAATGATTTGGAATAGTCTTGCATGATAGTTAATAGTTCTTCTCTGAAGAACCGTTTGCTCATAGTCTGACCACATCCATTGAGGCAGCCTGGTGGCACAGTGGGCCTGGAGTGAGGAAGACCAGAATTCAAATCTAGCCTCAGACACTGCGATGCTGGGCAAGTCCCTCCTTTGCCTCATCTCTCCAAGCTGCTGCTAAATGGACAGTTCTAAAGCATAGGTCTAACCATGGGCCTTCCCTCCCTAAGGGTTAGTGCTCACAACAATGTGGTCCGAGTCTTCTTGACAAGGCTCATTACCATTTATCACTCTTCCCCATACACTCTGGTCCAGCCTAACGAGTCGACTTGTGTTCCCACATATATTATATAACAAAGGCATGTTGTCCTTTCCACAAACCATCCGGAGCTCCTCTCCACCCCAAGCTTTGAATGCTGTTCCTCCCGCCACCTTTTATAATCTCTGGCTCCCTCTAACTCCCTTTGGAACAGACCCTCAAGTCCTTCCTTATTGTCACAGTTGTTGGCCCACACCCTCACCCTCTTCACTTCACTCACTGGTTAAAATGTTCCCATTCCTGTAGAAACTGTGCCAGGAATTATTGGCATAACTTCCTCCATTAGTTTCTGCAACAATTTCTTTAAGGGTCCGTGGTCATATTGCCTTTGAAATTTTGAAAGCCTCGCCCATTTTAGGTGCTTAATTTTTATAAATTAAACTTGTTCTCCCCACTTTTACAGGGCCCTGCAGAGTTCCCTGCTGCTAAGTAACTAGACTCAAAATTGTTAAGCACACAATATGTCACTCCCATTCCCAAAACAAGTGAACCACAAGCATGAATGCTGGAGTCTGAGAAACTCAACTTTCCTATCAACAAAGGGAAAAAATATTACAAAGTGTATTAGGAAGTGCTCTCCTCACAGCCACCTTGTGCAGTCAGTAGTCTGAGTGTTGTCACCACTTTAGAGACCCAGAACACCAATCATAGCTAAGAGCCAGGCACTGTGCCAAGTACTTTCCAACTCTCAATTATTCCTGCAACCCTGGGAGGTAGGTGCCATTATCCCCATTTTGCAGATGAGGAAATTGAGGCAAACAAATTAAGTGACTTGCCCAGGGTCACAGTGTTTGGGGTTGGACTTGAAATCAGGTCTTCCTGACTCCAGATCCAGCATTTTATCCACTGTCACCTCTCAAGTGACATCACACAAGTCATACATGCCAGTTCCTGATGCAAAATCCAGCGTTCTCTCTTCACCATACTACTCCCCTCCCACTCAACCCAACAGGCATCCAGTTACTCTGTAACCAAGGTTGCATTTCCCTATAGAAAGGGTTCTTATAAATCACATGGTGGACATTTCAAGACAGCTGTCCGTTAACTCAAGAGTAGCTGTTGGCAGGTCCAGTGTGCTCAGCCTGAGCCACTGGGAATACCACTCAGAATTGGGACAATTCCCCACCTCCACCAGTTACCTTTAATTCTTCCAGTGACTTAGCTGCTATCCAAATTTCAATTCCTCAGGATTTCTCTCCTTCAGTCTCACATAAAAAATAAAATCTTAGGGGTCCTTCCTCTTCAATTTTTTTTTTTTTGCTTTTTTGAAGGGGGAAGGCAGGGCAATTGGGGTTGAATTGACCAAGGCCACATGACTAGTGTTAAATGTCTGAAGCCATATTTGAACTCAGGTCCCCTTGACTCCAGGGCTGGTGCTCTATTCACTGTGCCACCTAGTCGCCCCCTTTTTTTTTTTTTTTGCCTTTTGGTGAGCAATTGGGGTTAAGTAACTTGCCCAAGGTTACACAGCTAGTTTTTGTGTGTGTGTGTATGTGGGTGTTAAGCGTGAGTCCGGAACTGAATTCGGGTCCTCCTGACTCCGGGCCGGCGCTTTAACTCACTGCACCACCTAGCCGCCCCCCGCCCCTCTCTCCAAGTCTTACAGCAAGCAACCACCAATTCTTTTAAGTTTTCTAAAGGTTTTTACTGCTATCAGCAATAGATAGGTAAAAGGGTTTCTTCCAATGTACTTCTTGCAGCCCCACCATCCTTCAAGACAGCCCTTTAAATAGATTTGAAGATAGTGATTATGTCCTTCCCCTATTCCCACAAAAGCCTCTTCCTTTAGGCTGAAATACCCTAAACAAACCAGTTCTCATCCATCGCTTTCCCATATCCTGGACCACTCACCTCCACATGGCCTCCCCTAAATCATAGCACCTAAAACTGGATGCTTCTGATGCAAAAAGAAATTATATCCTCAACTCAAAACACCATACTCCTATTAACCATGACTAAGTTAAATTTTCTTTCACTACTAGACTAGGGGCTGACTGGTTATTTCCAGTCTCCTTTTGCCACCTGACTTTGCTTTAGGGTAGGTAGATGGTGAGAGGCAAAAGAACCGAGATCCAATTCATTTTATGATTCTATTTCAACATTATTTATAATAGTACTCAAAGCTACCAGCAGTCATCAGATGAAGCTCCATCTTTCTGGTGTTCCCCACTATATTCTACAATCGGGATGAGGATCCAGACACAATGTAGGAAAAGATATACATTTAACTTACCAAGGTTAGGGACAGCGAGGTAGTACATTGGATAGAATGAATTCAAGTTCAAATCAGGCCTCAGACAATAGCTCTGTGACCCTGGGCAAGTCACTAACTCTGTTTACTTCAGTTACCTCATCTATAAAATGAGTTGAAGCCAGAAATGGCAAATCACTCCAGTATCAAACACAACTGAAATGAAACAAAAATGTAGATACTAATACCCAGACTAATTAAAAAATAACTAAAATCTTCCCCCCTTTTGGTTTACCAATATTTGAAGACTTTGGGGACTCTAGCTAGTTAAGTCTGATCCATGCAGATATTACCCCTCCCCCACCTCTATTTGAAAAAATATGATTCCTTATACAATTCTGCTTTGACAATTTTCCAATATCATTAATAGACTGCATGTCTGTGGATCAAGTATTCATTCCATGAAAGAGCAAGACTGAAAAGAGTAATTGTGTCAGGAAGACCCTCCCCCCTCTGCACCCCCAACTTTCAGTGCATCTGGTTAAGCCAACAGACCTTTCTCAAAATGTTTTTAAAATGCATAAAATAGAATTACAAAGGAAAACAATTATACTTAAATATAGCTAATCAAAATATAATAAAAAGTTTCACCAGGTTAAGATCTCCTATGCACAAACAATGGCCTGAAGAAGTAATTTGCAGCATAACTTGATACAGACAACACATGGCTGTGAACACTGCATCAGCATCATTAGAAGAAGCCAGAAACATGCACAGAGAATTATTTAAAGACCTTTATTAACAGGTGCTTGCAGTTTGTGGATTTTTGAAAAAATCAGGTGTACTTTTATACAAATTAAAAATGAGGTTCTTAAAAATCTCAACTTGACCAGATATGAAACAATTTAAAAACCTTTAAAGGTGTATTGAGAAAACCAGGCTTTTTAAAAAACATGTTTGTCATTCCCAAAAAGAGACTTCTTTAGGTAAAAATAATAAAAACCCCATGCTGCATAGATAATGCAGAGAGTTCTAGTTATCTGGTCAACAGCAAAAAGCAAGCACTTAGGTCTTCCGTTCCAAATCTTTTGTTCATTTCTTATTATTGCTGGAATTTCATATTCTTTCTTCTTGTATGATGACTAAACTAGAAAAGAAGAAACAAATGTCAGATGATGTATGAGAACATTATTATGAGAACATGACATTGATAAAAGTGCACTCCCTCATCCCAGTCCAATCTCACCTAAGACTGTGTAATCTAAACATCCCCTAAGAAAAAGCTGCAGGTCATTCATTTCCTAATTCCATCACAATGTTCTTCCCACTAGAGAGCAATCTTTTCTGAGTAGCAGCCTTAGAGCAAAAGTTCACAGCAAAAATAGAGGTCTACACATTATGCTAGTCCACCTTTTCACCAGACCAAATACCTTGTTTCCCTCTTTATAAATGAAAGAGAACAAAGCAGCAAAACCCCCTTTAGAATGCTGGTTTCAAAGGACATTAAAGTGGCAAAGTCACATGGGTCATCATTTGACCAACAGCAAAACTGGATTCATGGTAAGGCAACAAAAACAACGGAATGATGCAACTCTACAGACTCCATGGTACTAAGGTACTTCAAGGAACCATATACTCAGTTTTAAGTTTTTCCTGAAAGACATGGCCTGTTACTCAAATTAGCAATTGGGTCTCCCATCAACATACACAAAAACAAAAAATTTGGAAATTTCCAAGTTTCAGTATCTCATCAGTCTTACAAATAGAATAGGAAACACTCAATGACAGGCTGCCTTCCCAATGTTTGGGTTGATAAGACCATGTGGGCTTTTACCCACCACCTAAGACCTTATATGTGCTTTTCTTAAGTTTTTAGGCAACACATAGAAACTCTTCTAATATACTGAGAGGAGTCTACAGAGACTACCTGACCAGACCTCAAAAGGGGAGCCAAACTTAATTTGCAAGGCTGTTCTTTGCTATGCTCAGATTTCCCAAAGCACCAAAACAATTACCCGGATGATGGTAGAGATGGTAAGCCGGCATTTACTCAGCCCCGCCCTGCTCAGCCTCGGGAGCGGACGTATTCTCAGCTGGTGGTTCGGCTGCTTTTGTCTCTTTGCCATCTTGTGGTTTAGGGTTCTCTGGGCGTCTGCGTCGGTAATTGAAGTTACGGCGGTACCGACGTTGAGGTGGCTGCTGACCCTGGGTCTCATCTCCTTGGTTCTCTTTGTCTTCTTCATTACCTTCCTCTCTAGGTTGTCTTTGACGAGGAGGGCCCCTGAAATTAAGTTAGTAACAGTTGGAAGGATGCAACCAATTTAGTTCAAACCATCCCAAAGCGAGTCAACTATAACAGGAGGCTACTTCCTGGAGGAAAGTTAGTAAATCCGGTATTTTAGATTCAATTCTTGTCATTTTGCATTCCCAACTGAACTTAACTGATTTCAATTTTTTACTATCTTCTGCTAATTTCTCAATGAAATTAAACACTTTCATATTATACCTTCAGTATTTCTTTGAAGGAAAAAAAAATCCTACTTTCCCCCAATTGTGACTTGCATGGAAAGTGTCCTAGCCTTCAATTTCAAGGGGAAGAAAAATCAGTTTTAATCTGAGAAATAAGGACAGTTGCATCTGATCTGACCCAGCTTAATTTTACTACAGCAGAGGAGTTATGGATACAACATAGATGAACACAGTGCTATAAGACCTAGGAAAATGGAAACTCATTAAATTCCACCTCCTGAAAACAATCTCTAGCTACACTGCACAGAATGCTGAATTTAACTTGATAGAACCACATAATATGCTGGAAGAAGAGTGCAGCAGGGGAGAGTGGTGGTGAACGAAGCATACTTTTATTTGGGGAGAAACCACGAAGACAGAAGAAGGTCAAGAACTAGGGAAAACACTACTAAAGGTGAATAAATCTGCTACGGAAGCAACACTGAGTAAAACAAAGTTCTGAATGTAGTAATCCTGGGTTCAACCGCAAACACCTTAGTCACCAGAAATTTCCATCAGTATCATTTTCTACTCAGAGGTACCACCACACTTTTCTCCCCTTCATATAAATCTGACCCTTGAATTCAAAACTTCTTACACTGTTTTCTACAACACAATTCCCTCTGTAGCAGTGATGTCTCCCACTAGAGGGGAAAAAAGGTATACAAATCCAATCTATACCTAGCTATATCCCAGTTTTGAGAGCCCCAACTGTCTCCAATGTTAATTTCATTAACAAAGGATAGGAATTGTAGGTTGGGGGGATAAGAATAAAGCAGGGTAGGGAAGCAAAAAGCAAGGAATTTATGAATTCTCTAGAATAGAACCACCAAAGAATTTGTCTAGTTAGTATCCTGTACTTAACAGAGCCCTTTCATGTTCTTTCAAATCCCTAAGCTTTCTTCTCTAAATTCTCTCATCAAATTCAACATCATTCATGTGTCATTTGACCTCTTTTCTGAGTATTAGCTTCATTCCTTTACCAATCCACATAATTTATTAACTTCTTATTCAGGCCTACTCAATATAGTTAATAGATATTTTTCATAATATTACTGGTGGTACTCTTTGCTGAAACTTACAATTATCTTCTTAATTGTTTTCCTTCCCAAAGACTTGATTAGTCTTTTGAAAAGACAAAGTGATTCAATAGTGAAGATCAAGACCACATCTCAAAACAAAATCATGTCAATTATATTCAGGAATCCCTTACTGCTTAATTTTACAAAATTATTATACTTTAATAACAATTTGTCTAACCTAGACATTTCTATTGCATAGTCATTGTCCTAAAAGTCCCAGCCAATGTTCTCTTTTCTCCTCTTCTAATCACCTGATTTCAGAGAAATGCTGCTCATTCTAACTCACGTGCTATGATAACTCCAAGTGCATATCCATGGACCTCACACACCAGGCTCTACAAAACACAGCCTATCTTGTAGGAACAGTACACTATTATAAATATACTATTTATCAAAAGCACTGCCATTTCACTCTTTGGCTTTCTATAGATTAAGGCGACAGCAACCTTGGTTTTTCCTTACATTTGCCCTTATCTCCACATTTATGTTCCATTCAACACACTCCTAAATTAATATATCCTTTCTCCCAATATGAACTTCTTCGGACTTTTCCTTCTTCCTCATTTCACAATACTTTAAGAATTGTTACCATTTATAACTTCGAAGCCCCTCTCATATTCCTATCCCTTCCCATGGTATTAACTTAGTATTAGCTCTCATTACTAACAACTTGAGTCTCTGGATCTTTACACTTTTCATTTCTCCACCACAATTCATCCTTCATTCTGTTGCTTGAATAATGTTTTATGTATGGATCTAGTCATGTTACTCTTCTGAGCAAAAATCTCTGTTATGAAACAACAGCCATCCAAAAATCTGGTTCCCTACCTTTTCCATGTTTATCTCATTTCTTCTGCCAAATCCCAAACTCTAATCAAAATGGATGACTGACTGCTTCTCAAGCACACTGCACTCTGCTCATCTGTTCACAGTATGATTTTCCCTTTCTTCACCTCTTGAATATATCCAACTAAAATGCCATTTTCTCCGTGAAGATTCTGCACCACATTGCATTTTTCAACTCTAAAAATACCTTAATGAAAAATCCTTTACAAATTAAGTCACTGAGCCTACCTTGATAATGAGCTTCTCCAAACACAAAGCTAGACATGCATGAATATCATGTCACCACATAACATTTCAGTTAGCTGACAGCGTCCTTTCCTACAACAAATTCCATCTCTTATCTAAAAATTTTGTCTCCCTAATATCTCTGCAGAGTAAATACTTAATATATTTGCTAAAGACAAAAACTTACATAATCTGTCCTTATGCTATGGTAAGAGATGACAACTGAAACTCATGAAGACAGACCTAGCTGCAAGACAAGTCAACTACATGCTTGCTTTCTCAAATTAACTTCAGTTTTTGTCCAAACAGTCTGAAGGACAATAAAGACTTTTGAAAGGCTATTAATGAAAACATTTTCAGAATTATCTCATAAAAAGGCTACCCTGGGGGCAAGCATACTTCACAAAATACATAACCAGCCTTATTGATGAAAGTGGGAGAGTAAAGAAAGGATACAGACAGGGCATCTGGAGACCTGTGTAGGACAAGAGGCACCTCCTTCTCCCTTTGAGTATGCCCTAAGTCTATTGTGTATCCTGTCTTACAGGGTAATGTCTGTACAATCTCAAGGCTGGGATAGTTTGCCAAAATTCACCCAAGTCTGTGAACAACATACTAAATACAAAAGATGCAGAGTTTTCCAATATCAAATCAAGCTATTATCTTTATAATTCACAGAAAAATATAGCGTCACTGCATTGTAGAGCTGTAAATTCATGTAGTACAACTTCCTCATTTTATGGGAGAAGAAACAGGCTTAGAATTTAAATGCCTTGCATTAAATCAACTAATGACTTTCAAACAAGAACATGTATCTCCAAACTCCCAGTTAAGTGCTCATCTTCCAGTTTCTCAAGAGTTTATTAAGCAAAACTGCAAGTTGATTCTAAAGTCCTTTTGTGACACTTTTACTTTCACCCCCAACCAGTGAGGACTAAAAATAGAAAGGAATATACTCATGTGAGTTTAGATCATTGCAAGTGTTCAAGTGTAAGTGAGATGACCATTTTGAGAAGACTGTAGCAGGGATTCAGCCATCAAGCAATAAACAGGACTTAAAAGCCTTCAAAAATCCTCTTTCAGCTTTAGGGTTCTAGGATACTGTCTAGGATATTCTCAGCTCCATACCTATGCACCGGCCACCTCCCTTGCTTGGCATTCAATCTAACCTCACTTTTATGTCATAGAATCCCTTACTTCCTCTAAGACTCAAACTTGGCTAAAACAAGTCTACTTTCTACACAAATTCTTTCTTGAACCCAAATGCTGGTTTTCTCTTTCCCTAGTGACTCTGTATTTATATTGTATTCTTTTATGATATATTTGTATACTTATACAAACATATCCAAGTCTCTCAGATAAATACAAGTTCTCTGAGGAGCAAATTGTTTCATTTTTTCCTTTATATCCCCTAACTGCCTACCATTTAGAAGGCATTTCATAAACGTTTGTTGATTAAATCACTGCCCTAACAACATACTTACTTGAAGTCCTTTTAAAACAAGTCAGGTTTTATATGATCTGTAGTTAATGTACTTAAAAAAAATTAAGTACAGCTTATCCATGAGAAAAAGACTGACCACAAGGAAGAGAAGGCAATGGAAAGGAAAGGTCAATAGGTAAGGCAAATTCAGATGTTGGGGGACTTTAAGATCAGGATGGGCAAAACGGACTTCTAAATAAGGAGATACACACACTAAAACTAAGAGTTTGAGATCTTGATTACCTGACAAACCTTATCTGTAACTTTATGGTCTTTATAAACATTCCTTTCCCCCAGAAACTGTGAACTAAAAGTTCAGAATATTTAGCAAAAATTCATCTCTTTAACATTAACCCTTGAATTTTCAGATGACCTGGAAGAAATTCTGTTATTAACACTATCTGAAAAGCAGGCTCAATCAAAGTATGATCCCGAGGCAGTCATATACAGGCCACCATGCTAAAGGATCAAACTTTTTGGCCACTTCAATTAAAAGAGGAAGGGAGAAAAAGGAAAATAAAATTTGTTCTTGCTCAATGATTCTCCCAACACTCATGGCATCCTAATGTTATAAATCCCAGAATGAGGTGTTTCCCACAGACCAAGAAGATGTGTTCTAGCAAAAGTAGTTTCTCTGGAGAAACCTGGATCCATCTTCAAGTCTGAGCTTCTTGGCCCCTCCCATATTAACATACTAATAAGACTTATTGCTTTCAGGGGCTTATCTACATAGTATAGATATTCACATTTTTCCTTACCTTAATGAATGGCTCATAAAGAATGATTCATCTGATCAAGCCAGGAAGGATTTGACAATCACCATGGAGTCTGGGACTTCAACTTCAGAAAGCCTATCCCTTACCTTCCCCAAGGCTTCTGAGGAGCTACCTTAGACACCAAAAAGATGTTAGCTTTCCTGTGTACATCTCAGCTTTCCACTGTAGTCCTGACTGCAAAAACCACCAGGGAACAGCTGTGACAGGGGATCTTTTTCATACATCTGCTAGGACTTAGAGATTGATAATTTCTCTCTGAGAAAAGTCAATATGGAGCAATTTCTGTGCCATCTGGGATCATACCTGGGCTAGGGAAACAAGGATACCCACTTAGAATTAATTTGGGTGCTTGTTGGGAATGTCAGCAAAGGGAAACTGCCTCAGGATTTTACTTCTACATCCAAGGATAATGGGGAAAAAAAAGGTACAAAGGTTGTCACAGAGTCATTCGGTGCCCTCCACCCCAAGGTAAATAAAGTTAATTTCTTCGAAGGTACTTCAGCGAGAAGATCAACACAATATTAGTACTGACCTCTACTCATTTTCTCAGGGGTCAAGTTCTGAATGAAAATTTAGTAGGTTTGATCCAAAGAAAGCACTTCTGTGTTAAGTCATTATTTTCTTGTTTCAACAATGCAATACAGTGGATAAGAGTAGAGAGTCAGGAGTCAGCAAGACCCGAGTTCAAATCCAGCCTTAGACTGGAGCTGTATAATTCTGGGTTTAAGTCACTTAGCTGCTGTCTGCATCAGTTTTCTCAACTGGAATATGGAATAATAACAGCACATATCTCACAGGGCCTCGTGAGGATTAAATAAGTTATTTACAAAGAGCCTGGACACACAGTAGGCAAAGTAATAAGTAAAGGCTTATTCCTTTTTCTGTTAAGGAGAGAAAAATTCAAGACTGAGAAGCAGTACAAAGACAGTAAGGAACGAGATATAAGCCATAGATTCAAGTCCTCCAAAGGATTAAAAAAGACTAAATGGGTTGACACCATGACAATGACTTGATATACACAATCCCCCCCCCCCCAATTTTCATCAGTAGCCTTAACCACTGTTGCCCTTTGATTCTGCCAAGGCTGCTGACAAGTAGCAAACTAAAAGGGTTAATTTCAAATTTTTTTCTCTATGAATTTTCCTTGGAACCAATAGTGATTTAACTTTTAGAGGTAAGCTTAAAAAGTCATCTAGACTCAGATCCTTCTCATTTTACAGATGAGGAAAATGAGACCTAGAGGCTAAGTACTCTTCTCAATGCCCCACAGGCAGTGTGTAAAACCAGGATGGAGACCCATCTTTAACTCCAACCTAGTGCCCTTTCCACTGCACCATGCTGAGAAAAAGCCGGAATGCCACAGGGAAAAAGAAAAGGTTTAAATAAGTCACAGGGATTACAAGGATCAAAGGATGCATTTCTTTCAAATGGCTATAAAATGATACTTCTATCATTTTAGCCCTTGACCTTTTTCTATCTATCAAGGGAAGTCAAGTTCAGGTAAAATTAGTCCAAAAAAGAACCCCAAAGTTCAGGGGTCAGGTTATTATACAACCAAGAAAAAAGCACATTACTTAATCAGTAGTTCTTTTTAGACTCTGTGTGTATGGAGGGAGAGAGAGAGGGTTTAGACAAGTACCATTTTTCAGAGAATATTCTGGGTTTTTTTGCTAGTATAAGACTAAATTAACCTCAGTGTTACCCTGGACAAGACACAGAATTTTGTTTTTAAGCACTCTCAGTGAAATAATGCAAAAAAGGTTTAAAGCAACTCCATTAATACAGAAATGTCCAACTTTAAAAAGCAAATTAATCCTAACATCTTTACCAAAACATAGACATTGATAACTTTAAAATATGCTTCATTTTCTTTTCTTTTTTTTAAACTGGGCTCACATTTAGTATTTTAGAGAGAATTCCCAATGCAGACATTTTCTCTACTAATGCAGATTAGTGCCACTTCTGACACACTCTGTTTCTGGAATATGGACGTGCCCCAGGATGACACAAGTTACCCTCCAGTTCCAGATAAAAATCCTGTCTTCTATTAATTCTAGTGCCTTCCCTCTGATTTTTTTTTTTTTTACCAATCTATCCTATATAGAGCTTCTCTGGATAGTAACTGGCACATTGTTTCTATCGACAGATTGTTTAAGTTCCTCAGGAGCAGGGACTTTTTAAAAAATCTTTCTCTGTATCCCCCAGTCTCAGCACAATGCTTGGCACATAGTAAGTTGCCTAATAAAGTTTTGACTGACAGTCAGCATGTGCCAAGAAAAGAACTTGAAACTAGGCAATACTACTGCAAGGTTACCCACCTCTAAGAGGTCACGGTTATCTTCATATAACCTGGCTATACCCCCAAGATAAAGAAGAGTGACTTGGGCAACCGTAATCCAGAGAGACCTATCAACTGAGATACTAACAGTGTGACCCAACATGGGAGAAGGTAGAAGAAGTAAGAAAGTGGGCTATGGTGAGTGAGATGCAGTTATTTCTCAGCATGTCTTGGACCTCTATCTATGCCCATCTCTTGAAAACAATGACAAATTTATTTGGACTTCAGCACATATTTCTCAGTACTAATAGAGGAAGACAGCATAGGACTAAGGACACTGATGGCAGAGAATTTTAAAGATTTTTTTTGGGGGGGAATGGAAGAATGTGGGTAAATGTGGTACAGAAAGAGATAGTCAAGAATGGGGATTGGGACCTGGGCCTGTGATTCCATCAATGAAAGGAGTTTCAGGTGAAAAAACTCCCTTACCACTTCTGATTGGCATCAGCCAGACGTGGGACCTGGAGCCAGATTTCCCAGGCTCTAGGGGTAGCTCTCTATCTACCTACTCTGCTACTTTACTTCTGCAATTAAGGGATTAACATCCAATAAGCACTAAAACACTGATAACAAGTATATACTAATACCTCATTTTCCCATCAAAGAACAAGCCATTCTATACAAATGAATTATCCTGAGCGCTGAAATTTTTTTGGATAACCAATTCAGACACATCCATTATGAAGCTCCACTACTGGATGTACTACAATACAATGTTGCCTTCTGGAATGAGGTTTGCCCTCATAATAAATGGCCCTAGACAATTTTGCCTTTTTTAGGGGGGCGAGGGGGAGAAGGGGTGTGGTTAGGTTTTTCTGTTTCTTCCCCCTTGCTGACAAGGTATACTACACAGTTAAAAGTCCCTGCCTTTAGCAGGGTCCTTCTTTCTGTCTTCCCCTCCAATGTTGTTTGGGAAAACAAATAACCCAGATTCTTAACAGTTATGTCTTGAGACATCTATTCTACTGATCAGAGAGGCCTTTTGCTTACCTCTGGGGCCCTTGGCTATATGCATTTTAGATTTCTGAGATTAGGTATTGCCATTTCGGCTGGATGAAGGATTTATGGAAAACCTAAACAAATCACCTTCACAAGCACTGTATGGTTATGTTTAAACTATCAAAGCCTTTAGGTTCTACCAGCCCAAAGCCAAGATCATAATAAACAAACTTAGCTAAGACGAGAATGGTTGACAGAACTTCAGGGCTGGTACTGATGTAACGAAAAGCCTTTGCTTGATAATCCAACCCAACGTTACTGTAGGATTTGTGAAAGCAGAACCTTCTACATATTGTCAAGTATCTGCTATAGGGGTACATTAAACTGTAATTCTTACTTGGTTTTCTGAAAGCTTAGAAGATACAAAGAAGGATTCTGGCGCTTACACCAGTTAGACATGGTTATGGTGAAGATTTAAGCACACCACCACCTAAACTGCACAGTGCAATTGAGAACTTACCTTTCCAGAAAAGAGAGCCCATCTGCACCTGCAAACACTGTATGGACACAATGCTCTGGGGTCCATCCCATGCTGTCAAGGAACTATCACCTTCACTGCTTCTAGCAGTCTACCTCTACAGTCTAGGCAATTCAACTTAACACACATTAAGGGTCTGCTATGTGTAAGATGCCGAAGATACAAAGGTGAAGGAAGACTGATTCAAAGTTTCTTAGAAATAGAGATTAAGGGAATGAAGGATAACTGCTCTTTAGAGTGGGAAACTTCAGGGAATCCTAAGAAAAGGCTTGGTTAATACATAGCACAAAAAAAAAGGTAGAAAATGAAAGAACTTTCCCCTCCTCTGTGGTCATCTAATAAAACCTTATGCAGAAGGGGTATGTAGAGAATATGTTAAGTGAGGTGATCCTTAAAAGCCCCAAGTGATCTAGAACTTTTTTTTTTATAATTGCTTACATTTTTTAGAACCAATCCTTTAAAATTATAGTATCCCACAGGGAGAAAAAAATAGCAAAATATACTGAAATGAACTAGTTTATTACCTAGTATCAATCACTTAGGGTTTGTATCCATCTTCTTCAGTCCTGAGCTAACCCCAATAGTTCTCCCTTGCTAACACTACTTTATCACCTCCAAATTCCCACTGAGAAGGAACACAAACGGCTTGCTACCTCAAGAGTTCTAAAAATGTTAGGCTGTGTCAGACTGGTCTTCCTCTAAGAACATAAGCTCCTAGTGGGTTTTATGTGTACACAATACTGCCCCCAACTCAATGCAGATGCGACCCCAATCTCCCTGTTGAGTCTTCACATCAAGCCACAGTTCATAGATGTCCATTATCATTTAAAAAAACCATCAATATTGACCTTATGTCTTAATATGCCACCTAAGCTGTTATATTTAAAAATTATATCCTCTCCCTCTAAATAAGGGAATACAGATTAACAGGCCTCCCCCCCCCAACTTGCTAAGTGGGTTGCATGACAAGAAGAATATACAAACAGGAAGGAGGGGTGGGGGACAAATTATTATTTAAAATGGACAAAGGAGAGTTCAGCATATCTCCAACACACATATACACAGTCTGGTGCAGAAATATGCCAACCCAAGGGAAACAAACTTTGTAGGGCTCAGCAAACCTACAGGGTAATCCACATGCATGTATATTACCCTTATCTAAGCTCAAGTATAAAAATCTTACCATTTTTCAACTTCTATTTTTGTTTTGTTTTAGTAAAACAATGTCAACCTGTTTATAAAGGTGTTTGTAACCAATGTAAAAGAAGGCAAATAATACAGAGCCTACCTTAAATATAACTGAGAAGGAAATTACACTTGCTCATCAACTGATACGAGCCAAAGGATAAAAGAAATTTTTAGGTCAATTTTTACTTTGCTGTCTGGATCAAAGGAAATATATGTTAATAGTGAAATAACCAAAAAGAAGGATTAATTTTCCTCTGGACAGATTTGGAAAAGGCCTTATGCAGAAAATACTGTGTTCCTAACAAGTGTGACCTGGCATAATATACTTGGGGCAGCATTTCAATACAAAAGACACATCATTATAGAGTATACCTGCGGAATCGTGGTCTATAACCCCGATACATATTCTGTCTCACTGGTCTACCTTGTTCTCCTGCACCCTGGTTGTCAGCACCCTGGAAAAAAAAAAAAAGCACATTAAATCCACTAAAACCAGTAATGGAAGCTTAAAATCCAATCACTCCAAAGAGACAAGAGGATAAAGCAAATCACCTGGTACCTTAGTTCACCTAATAAAAAGTGCAATTTTAAGTATGATCCCTAAAGCCAGTAGGCAATATTTACATAGCACTTTAAATTCCACTACTCTACTCATTCATCACTAACCTTTAATCCAGTATAGGTAATGGGTATACCAATTACATTAAGAATTGTTAACTGGTCCTATCTTCTTAGAATTTAGTTGCCTTATCTCAAGTAGGAAAAATTATTATATATACATTTTACAGTGGTTATGAGAAAGACTGTTTTAAAAGAAAAGAATCAACCTCAAAGACAGGAATAAAGAAGAGTCCTCAAAACTTAAGTATCAGAGAAAGAGAAGCTAGTACATTACTGTCAATTCTGTGTGATCTCCATAGTTCACGTCCTTCCCATAACATTACCTCCATTACTTCTCCCTGCACAGGAGGGTTGGAATACTGTGGTCGACGCCCATAGGGTCTCCGCATGTAGTAAGGTGGGAACCGCCGCCTGCGGTAGGGACGGCGCTGCTGGGGCTGGCCTTCTGGAGCACTCTCTGATCCCTCGTTCTTTTCCCCACTCTCACTGTTCTGGTAATTCTGCTGGTAGTTCCGTGGAGGACCCCTACGACGTGGATAACGTCTGTAATGGTTACGGTCGGCTGCATATTTACTGCCTTGAACTGGAACACCACCAGGGCCTGTAACGTTAGCTGCCTCCGCACCCTACAAAAGCCATTACAAGTTGATAGTGACACCCAAAGGAAATCACACATAATTGTATTCACAAAATTCACAGTTAAAAAAACAAACAAAAAAAAGGTTTGCTGTGGCCAGGGGGTGCATACACACACCACGTGACTGAAATGTATCAGTTCATCACGGCTCTGAAGAGATTGCACACTAACTGCAGCCAGCACACAATAGGGAAGCTATAAAGCTTGATGAACCTGTATTTGTGGTCATCTGACCCATCTACATTAGAGTCACCATCAAAACTCATTATTTCTGGACTGAAGTCAAACCTTTACACAGAAAACATCCTCACCTTTTCTCCTTCAACAACATCAAACTCCACAGTCTCTCCATCTCCTACACTGCGAAGGTACTTCCTGGGGTTATTCTTCTTTATGGCAGTCTAGTAATATCACATTCCAAAATTAGATTAACAGGGGTGAATAATGTGCTTTTTCATTTAAAATGTACCAGAGTTAATTATTATGTTGAATATACTTGGATATACATTTGACCTAAAGATGAATTGAAATTAAACCAGAAGTTCATTAAATTTAGAAAGGTAGGGACAACAAAAGACCTATATCCACAGACTATATTTAGATGCTATAATCTTACACGTGTTTTACCCCTAATTTACCCAGTGCTTACCACTATTTTTAAGTTTTTTTTTTTAAACCAGACTTTCGATTTCATTGTGTAATGAGTTCCTGGTGAGAAAATTCCTTCTACCAATTAAGGTAAAGACCTTCTCTGCAACTTAGTATTAAAGAGTGACCTGGGGCACTGAGGAGCTAAGTGACTTGCTAAGTCAGACAGCCAGTACAATATCAGGGGCAGGACTTGAACCCAGGGCTTCCTGACTCCAAGGCCATTTCTCTATCCTCTACGCCATACTGCCTTTCAGCTTTCCTACTAATTCATATCAAAAATAGCTGTAGTGTTCAAGAAAGACATGAGATCTGTACCCTTCTGTTTGCTTCTTACAAATCAAGTTCAATTAAACAATGTTTGTAAAGAAAACAATGTAAAGAAAACTCTATCTCCCTATGCCTGTCCTTAACAGTGGAAGCTATCTTACCCCACTCAGGGCTGGTTTAGATGACAGTCTCAACTTAGTCCTCAGTTTTATCCTACCAAGCCATCACAAATGTCAGTTGAAAGCTCTCTCTTCCTGGGTTTCTGGAGGCACTGCAGAGAATGCTCTTGATATGCCTGGCATTAATGTTACTCTTTTCATTATATCATCAGGCAACTTGGTTATTTCCTTCCCTGAAACCCACTCTAACCTTTTCAGTCTACTAGTCCATCATAATTGTTAATGTGCAACTCAAACCTACTCTAAGAAGCAGTCCTAACCTTATTCCAGAATAATATAAGGACTATGAATGAGAATTCCATTCCCTGGTCTCCAAAACTGAGTAAAGAGCACTAAGGAGTTAGGCCATGGGAAAAAAACACCTCAACATACATGTACCCCATGAAAAATGAGTGATTTGTCTTCATTACATGATTAAAATGTTGCCTGCAAAGAGGTTGGCTTTGTAAGAAGAATAACACTATCTAATCACTATCTAGAACCTTTGAAAGCCAAGCTTTGTATGTTCATCTTGGACTTCCACCCCTAAAACCTAGAATCCAGAAAAAAAATTAAGCCAAGAGTTAATGGCTGAAACGATCAACTAAGAGAGAGAAAAAAACCCCTCCAGACAACATGTAGATCAGTACAACTGAATATTATGACAGCAAAATACAATCAGCTCAAACAATGTGTCATCTAAACCATCCCCTGAGCTTCTAACCCTTCACACACAGCTAACTATATTTCCTGAACCTGTGTGAGATTAACAATCATATGGATAACATATCCACAAATAATGCCAAGCCCTTATTTTTGGTCAACAGTCCCCACCTCTTCTCTTAACTTTTTCAGCAAAGCTACCAATAAGTAGCAAAACAGACCAGTTTTTACTACTGCCTTTCCATTAATTTGCATATTATTATAAAGAGACTTAATGACTAGTAAAATAAGGACTATAGATGGGAGGGGGAGCAAGGAAATCAGATAACCCAGAATAGGCTATATTCAAACAAGAGTGCTCACAAGTCTATAAAATGACATTTTGTTCCAAAATGAGTCAAACCCTCAATTTTTACAGTCAACTTGACTGTGGCCATGGATAGGAGCAATGATTATGAATTAAAAGCTATTGACATTTGGTTTTGGAATATGTTTTTGTACTTACATTTGGTCATGGGCACACCTGATGCTTTCAGAATTCATATCCTATCATTCTGTGAAGATACTTCTGGAGGTGTTGGAAATTGACCTACCTCACCTCCCCATCCTGCCCCTTCCTCCCCCAACTCCATACTAAATATAGAGATCCCTTTTCTTATTACTACAAAGCAGCAAGCTAAACAAAACTTTCTATTCTCCTTTTCTAAGTCCGCTAGCTTTTTTGGCTCACACATTCCCTGGCATTGGGAAGAAGAGAGATAATTTATTAAGTGTTTTGGTTTATGCTAGGTTATAGGCTATAAACACAAGAGTAAGATCAAACGATTTAAGCAGAGTAGGTGATATAAAGATCAACAATAAAGACTGTTGGGCTCTAAGCTGCAAAATCCAGAGTAATTCCATTGCCTGTCAGTGTGTGCACATGCAAAACACAATCTAGTCTTTCAAGGCTTATTTATACACGTGGCTGTAGCCCTCAGGAAAAGCCTTAGGAAGCCTCAAGTTCAACAGCAAACTGCAACTATAGCATTATGCTTTAATTTGAGATGTTTGCTCTACTCCAAAGCTATTTCTAATCTATCTAAAAATGTTACCTGAGTAAAAGTTCAGCAAACTATATCTACCTTGAATGCAATTTTTCTTTCATAAATATGACTACCTAATCTAAAAGTAATTAAACTATTATCCATCTCACTATTACTTTTCCACTTTACTTACCTTCAGGTGATCAAAATTTCTTAATTTTCTAACTCATATACTCAACAATTACATAGCCTCCTATGCATAGGCTCTTCAGGAAGCTTTTTAAAAGGTTGTTGCCATACCTAATTCAATACTAACCCAAGTTCTTTGGAAGACAATTTGTCTATCAATTAAAACATCCATTTTAAAGTGAACTGACCCTATGCAAGGTTTCAAACACTAAAAAGCACACTTGACTCTGGAATATTGTCCTATTTCTTCCGAGTCCCCATCTTCAGTTTACGCTAGAATATGATGTCTCTTACCACAGATATTGTTCTAATGGTATTTTGAATGAAAAATGAATGAATGAGGAAGCATTTATTAAGCAATTACTATGTGCCAAGCACTGTGCTAAGCGCTGGGGATACAAATACAAAAGCAAAGACAAAGCATGCTTCAAAATACCCATGTATTTATACCAAATACATTACTATAACTTCAGAAAACAAGGAAGCAGGAGTCAGTTTGGAGGTTATTTACCAATCCAGGATTTCAGGTTATAGCACTTCAGGCAGAAGTGTAGATGTCTGCACAATCACTCACCTGGTGTACAAATACATCTTCCTTGGTGTCATTCCTGTAAGACAAAATCCAATTTGATGAGTCAGAAAAGCACTGAGATGAAAAAAAGTTATATTTGAGTAATTTTTAACTTCTATTTCCATGGAGAAGTGTCTCCTTCATGCTTAGGAGTTTAGGCTTAAAAAAGGACCAGGAAAGTTCAGGGAATAAACCAGAGCTCAAACATGCTTGAGCCAACTCCCCTAAAAAATCCCAGTCAAGTGAGAGATAATAAGATACACTAGGAGGGATTAAACCCATGAGGTTCATGAGCCTGCATTATGGGAGAAGTCTCATTTGCTTACCCAGATAGGGTTCTTCATTATGGGTGCCTGGCTTTCCCCTGGATTTCTACCTTTCCTTGATCAAGCCACCCAAAGGTACCAACACAAACAAAATAAATGTAGTCTTTCAGTAAAACAAAACACAACCCAATCCTCATCTGTTTGCTTGAAAATTGAGTCAAAATAATATGGAAAATGACTGTCACAAAGGTCAAAAATTAGATGAACTGATTTTTCAAAGCGGAAGGTAATAAAAAAAAGTATAAATAATTATAAATAATAATGCCTTAAATCATGGAAGAAACCAGAATGAGGAAGCTTGACTTGCAGAGATAAGTCAGAAGGATTGACTGAGGCAGCTCTGAACAATTAGTTCCAAGGTGTGTCCCATCAGTTCAACATTTATTACATACTATACCAAAGTGACAGTCTCTGACCTCTAGAAGATTACTTCTGACATGGGGAAACTACATATATGAGGAAGTGGCATTTGGATTAATTGGAGATACAAACAAACTTTGACTTGATTTGAATCTCATGACATTCGGTAAAGCAGTCAAGTGAAGTGTAGACAACGGTTGCCTACCCTGAATTATAAATAAACATTAGTTAAAAAAAATTTTTTTCCTACTAAATTATCTTCACAAATACACAAAATAGGAATTATCCCTATTTTATGGATTAGGAAGCTGAGAAACATAGACTAAAGTAACAACTAACTGGAATAGAATCCAATTCTCTTAATTTCCTACGAACTGCTCTTTCCAAAGCCACTGTGCCTTTTCAATGAACGCACACTACTTAAATTGTTCCAATACTGATGCCAAAAGCTATGTCAAGTTGGATGACCACTCAGGTCAGGCATGTTGAATGAGCTCCCAGTAAGGAACATAGCTGTGTCTTCTCCAAGTTAGAGCTCAGTAAGCCACTGCTGACATATTAGGGGGCTTGCTCAGGATTATGCAGCTGCCTGTATTTAAGGGGAGACTGGTATGTGTGTGTGTGTGTGTGGGGGGGGGGGATTTGAACACAGGTCATATTGTGTTGCAAGGCCAGATCTTTTATCTATACATCATACATCGCCCTACCTTATATCAATTATATCAATCACCCTACATTTACATCAATTCTTTAGGGGACATGAACTGAACGATCTTGGTTGCTGAGCTCCCTTCCCTAACATTCTTGTGTTTCAGACACTTACCAGCTGTGTGACCTTGGGCAAGTCACTTAACCCTGTTTGCCTCAGTTTCCTCAGCTATAAAATGAGCTGGAGAAAGAAACCACTCTAGTGAAAACCCCAAATGGGGCCAAAGAGTCAGACAACTGAAAAAACAACTGAATCACCAATAACTAAAATCAGAACACTGCTTTCATCATCCATGTTAATTTTAAAATTTCCCTACAAGACCTTAAACACACCTAAGAGTTTGGTATACAAATTTTTCATTATTTATAATGGATTCATTGATTAGCTGTCTTCACACACCTAGCAGGTACTGGGCATATTCCAGTGAAGACTTTGTTGTAAAGGCAGAAGAAATAAAAAGCAACATATGCAATATAATGAGAGACAAGTGATGCCTAGGCAGTGTGAACAAAGTAAAGTACCAAGATAGGGCACATGGAGATGAAGAGGAGAAATTCTTTGGCCAGAATTTTGCACAATCTATGCCAGTAATAATATACTAAGAGGGGAATGTCTCAATTATTAGCCTTCATTATTATCTAAATAACTCATATAACCTATGAGGCACTATCCCCAGAAAACAAAAAGCCTACAGTTGATAGTAAAATCACCATTTCTGAGTTTAAAAAGACTTCAGAGACCATTTAAGCCTAACTCAAACTCGAAAAAGAATTTGGCAAAAAGAACAGATGAAGCCTGTGCAGTTCCAAAGAATAAATTAGGAGTAATAGGGAAGTATCAGGAAGGCAAAATGTGGCTAAGTATGAAGAATATTCCTAAGAATTGCTCCTGTTACAAAATGGAAAAGAATGTCTTATAAGATAGTAAACTTCTCATTACTGGAAGTGTCTAAGGAAAGAATGAACAAATATCTCTCAATGGATGCTGTCAAAAAGATCCTTGTATTACTTCTAAGAGAAGGTTGGAATAGAGGTCTACAGACTCTTTTTAGACTCCTACGGTTTACTGCTCTACACACATGGCACATGAGAGGCCTCTACACTATATGACGGACAAAAAATCAAATAACAGATACTCATGAATATTTTCCTCAAAGTACAATTTGCAGGTCAGAGATGAGGTAGAGTCAAAAGTAAGATAGCTTGGAATTTATGGTGACTGAAAAGCATTAAAAGGGAGGTTAATGGAGGATCTTTAACCCACCCTTAAATGACCGCACCACATCCCCCCGCCGCTGTATCGCCTCATTCACCTACCACACCTACCGTCACATAATGTCACTAGACATTACTGTGATCTCCAACTATCTGTCACTAATTCTG